>NW_021604587.1:4174841-4198583 GCF_004785775.1 Grammomys surdaster
AGGATAGCGAAAACTATTCTCAACAATAAAAGAACTTCTGGAGGAATCACCATCCCTGACCTCAAGCTGTACTACAGAGCAATAGTCATAAAAACTACCTGGTATTGGTACAGAGACAGGCAGGAAGATCAATGGAATAGAATTGAAGACCCAGAAATGAACCCACACACTTATGGTCACTTGATCTTTGACAAAGGAGCTAAAACTGTCCAGTGGAAAAAGGACAGCATTTTCAACAAATGGTGCTGGTTCAACTGGAGGACAACATGTAGAAGAATGAAAATTGATCCATTCTTATCTCCTTGTACAAAGCTCAAGTCTATGTGGATAAAGGACCTCCACATAAAACCAGATACACTGAAACTAATAGAAGAGAAGGTGGGGAAAAGCCTCGAATACTTGGGCACAGGGGAAAAGTTCCTGAACAGAACTCCAATGGCATATGCTCTAAGATCGAGAATTGACAAATGGGACTTCATAAAATTGCAAAGTTTCTGTAAGGCAAAGGACACTGTCAATAGGACAAAACGACAACCAACAAATTGGGAAAAGATCTTTACCAATCCTTCATCTGATAGAGGGCTAATATCCAATATATACAAAGAACTCAAGAAATTAGACTCCAGACAACCAAATTACCCTATTAAAAAATGGGGTATAGAGCTTAACAAAGAATTTTCAACGGAAGAAACTCGAATGGCCGAGAAGCATCTAAAGAAATGTTCAGCATCCTTAGTCGTCAGGGAAATGCAAATCAAAACAACCCTGAGATTCCATCTCACACCAGTCAGAATGGCTAAGATTAAAAACTCAGGTGATAGTAGATGCTGGCGAGGGTGTGGAGAAAGAGGAACACTCCTCCATTGTTGGTGGGACTGCAAGATGGTGCAACCACTTTGGAAATCAGTCTGGCGGTTCCTCAGAAAATTGGACATAGCATTACCCGAGGATCCAGCTATACCACTCCTAGGCATATACCCAGAAGATGCTCGAACATATAATAAGGACATATGCTCAACTATGTTCATAGCAGCCTTATTTATAATAGCCAGGAGATGGAAAGAACCCAGATGTCCTTCAACTGAGGAATGGATTCACAAAATGTGGTATATTTACACAATGGAGTATTACTCAGCTATTAAAAACAATGAATTCAAGAGGTTCCTAGGTAAATGGATGGAACTAGAAATTATCATCCTGAGTGAGGTAAGCCAATCACAAAAGAACACACATGGTATTCACTCACTGATTATTGGATATTAGCCTAGAACCTTGAAATGCCCAAGATGCAACTCACAGGCCACATGAAGCCCATAAAGAAGGAAGACCAAGTGAGGGTGATTCTGTCCTTCTTAGAAGGAGCAACAAAATACTCAAGGGAGCAAATATGGAGACAAAGTGAGGGACAGAAACTGAAGGAGGGGCCGTCTCAAGACCACTCCACCTGAGTATCTATCCCATGTGCAATCACCAAAGGTAGATGCTGATGTGGAAGACAGGAAGTGCATGCTGATAAGAGCCTGATATGGATATCTCCTCAGAGGCCTTCAAGAGTCAGACATATTCAGAGGCAGATGCTCACAACTAGCCATTGAACTGATCATGGGGTTCTCAATAGAGGAGTTAGAGTGAAGACTGAAGGAGCTGAAAGGGTTTGTGGCACCATGAGGAGAGCAACAATACCAACCAACCACAGCTCCCAGGGTCTAAACCACCAGCCTGGGAGCACTTAGGGGGGGATCCAGGGCTTCAGCTGAATATGTAAAAGTGGAGGGCCCTGCTGGGCATAGGTGGAAGAAGAGAACCTTGACCTCATGAAGGCTGGATGCCCCAGGGGGTGGGAATTTTGAGGGTGGGGAGGTGGGAGTGGGGGGGTGTAGATAGAGGTTACATCCACAGAGAAGAAGGAGGAGGGGCGAGGGGATTGGGGGTTCCGAGGGGGTGGTGGGGGATGGGGTAAGGGGACAACATAGGAAATGTAAATAAATCATCCAATAAAAAAAAAAAAAGAAAAAAAAATGTTGCTATTAGAGTTGCTGGGTGATTGTTCCTGCTATTGTTTTGGGAGTTTGTGTGTGTGTGTGTGTGTGTGTGTGTGTGTGTGTGTGTGTGTGTTCACGTGACAGTGCAGTGCCTATGAGGACATTGGGAACTAAAAGGGAGACACTGGGTATCTTTATCATTCTCTGCTTTCTTGCCCTGAGGCAAGTTCTCTCACTGATCCACAAGCTCACCTTTTCAGCTAGACAGGCTGGCCAATGAGTGCCCAGGGCCTCTCTGTCTCCGCCCTGTAGTCATGGGGTGACATGAGGTGACAAACATGTGAAGCTTATGTCTTACATATGTGAGTGTTGAGGAGTAAAATTCAGGTCCTCCTGCTTTTTCAGCAAGTACTTTGACTGATGGAGTCATCTCCCCAGCCCCCTGGGTGTTTGTTTGTTTTGGATTTTGTAAATAGTACTTATAAATAGCAATTTGAGATGCTTCAAATGTCATGTTTTGCCCATTCCTCTTTGCATTTATCTTTGGCCCACACCTGCGACTATATGACGATGCCAAGTGGCCATTTGCTGTGTCCTGTATTCTTATTACTTTCCTGAGGCCTGATAATTGGGTTTCTGCTGTTGGGAGGGGTTAACTCTTTCTCAGGTCTTTAATTGTTCACTTTCTTATCTCTTTACATTCTCCCAAGATCCAGAGAGCATCTCACCAATGGTATAGCTTAGAATTACTGTCATGTAGGTCCTTTGACCTTGGGCTTCCCAACTTTTAGACTTATAATAAATACATTTCTACTGCACAGGCTATCCAAGATATGACATTTTGTTATAATAACCCAAGAAGGCAAACACATATACCTCTGGCTTGGTGTGGGGGAGTTGATTCATTTGTTTTTAGCTATTCTAATAGGCATGTAGCCCACATATCTTTTAGCTCTAAGACAGACAACTGTGACAGGAAGCCTACTCAAAGGTATGGTGAAAAGCTTTTCTATACAAGAGGTGACTTTAGGGAATGGTATGATTGCATGTGGTAGGTGGGGTTGTTATCCAAGCAGAATTCTCCCACTCTGTTGAAAGAATATACCAGAACAAATTACAGATCTCAACCTTGCACACTGTTGAAACAGTTATTCGTACACAGCCTTGTAATGGCTTTCACTGTGAGTGGGGACATGCCTCCCACCACTCTGGAGTGGGGCATGGCCGCAAGACCTGCTGTGGGCAGAGCAATGTTAGTGACATCAAATGAGCAGAGGCTTGAAATGTGTCAAGGTAATTGGGTTTGCATCCTTGTGCTTTTGTCGTGGGCATTAGAATATTGTTCCCTGGGCAGTTGTGAGTACAGAGAAGAGACATGGAGCTGGCCTTGCACAAATCCAATGGAGCCCAACTTTGATCTACCACACAGCAATCTCCCTGTTTGCCCGTATGAATAAATGGAAGTCATTTGAAGCCTCTGAGTTTTAGAGCTGTTATCCGGCATTACTGTGGTTCTACCTGACTTGTGTACAGAAAATATAATCTGAAACTGCCAACAGTTCTTCAGACCAGGATTTTCAGTCTAAAAACCATATCTTAGGCAATGACAACCTGCAAACTTTCCACATGAGAGATACACATATTAAGGTAGGCCTGGAATTAGTACTGGAAGTTGGCTAAGACAATAGAAATGTCCTCTCTTGGGCCAGGCAACAAACCTAGTTGGTTTTGTTTATACAGTTGCTCCTGGAAATGGGATTTGTTGACCAGCTGCAGCAGCAGCTCTGGGAACTAGTTACAATTACAAAATCTAAGGCCCCACCTAAGACCTGCTATAGCAATGTCTACCTTTAACAAGATCCCCAGGGAATCCACAGCTCATTGAAACTTGGCATAGGGAGAAATAAAACTGGGCATAGGAAGAGGATTCATATGCCCACTCGCACACCTGCTAGAACCCCACTGGTTTGAAAATATAAGCAATTTCATAATGTGTCCTGGGGTTAATGTTTACAATTAACAAGTGCACAGTTGGGGAATAATGTAATACAAACTAAGTATTTAATCCGAACATTTTTCAGTAGGTTTTTATTTGCTCCTTTAGTATACCAGGAGTTGCAGCCAGGGTTCACACAAACGAGGCAAGTGCCCCACCAATAAGGTATGTCCCAGCCTTCCTTTTTGACTTTATACTCGCACTCACTCTGTAGCCTAGGTAGGCCTTGAATTTTCAATCCTCCTGCCTCAGCCTTCTCAGACTGTCTTTTTCCCCTTTAGGACAGTACTAGGCTTCATAATGTATGGAAAGTTCTCAAACATTGCCTCCTCTTAGCAATAGTTCCTGATATTTACACCCTGCATTAATGTGGTGCATTTGCTATAACTACTGAACCAATTTTCATATATTATTGATAATTAAGATTCACAGCTCCAAGTAGGTTTCTCTCAGTTTCAAACATTTCATGGATTTTTACCAAATGTCATACAGAATACTGTCACAATCCTTTCTCCCCAGCAACCTCTGATGATCACTTACCTTTCTATTATCAACAGTTTTGCCCTTCTAGAATCTTATAGAGTAGTAAAGATACATATGTAGCCTTTTCAGATTGCCTTCTTTTCCTAATGAAAATGTACTTAGGATTTCTCCTGGGCTGGAGAGATGGCTCAGCACTTAAGAGAGCTTGTGTCTCTTTCAGAAGATCAGAGTTTGGTTCGAGCACCCACGCCATGGAGCTCATAATCACCTGTTAGGGAGTCCTCTTTTGGCCTCCATAAGTACACATACACACACATGCACGTGCACACACAGAGACAGAGACAGAGAGAGAGAGACAGAGAGACAGAGAGAGGCGATTTTTAAAAACTACAAAATTTAAACTTGTTCCCTGTACTCACATGAATACACCCACACAGAGACATACACATCATACACATCATTTAATAATAAAACTAAAAGAAAAAAAACTTCCACCCCTTTTCACATCTTTATAGCTCTTTTATGATGACGAAATAATGCCCTATCATACTACTACAGCTTACTCATCCATTTTCAGCAGTGGTCTGGGTCAAGTACTTCAGGGTTTTTGGCTCTTATGCAAGAGCAAATTAAAGTCCACACAGATTGAAAAGTAATGAGGAAACTGTGTTCAAAGCAAAGTGCTGGGACAGGTCAGAATTGTCAAGAATGACAGCAGGTCACGTGAGTGAAAATACTCAAGGACCCTGATTTGGGGGGAGAGGGTGCTTTCTTTTAAAAAGTTCAAAACAATAAGTTTGGTTACTAGGGGACATAGTTTGTGTGGTTCTCTATTTTAACTGGCATGTAAGGGTTATGTAAGCCTTTGGTTACTGCAAATGCCCCTTCCCATAATGCATCAGTTTTCCTTCTTGCACACCCACTCATACATAGGCATAAGATAACAAACAGGGGCTCTCCCAAGAAGTTCATGTTAAGCACACAGTTCATCATATTTTGCTGGTACCCAACATCAGTCTAGAGTGGATTAGGCCAGTTCTCAGATTGTGTCAAAGAGTATGTTTGAACACAAACAGGGTATTATTATTAGAGAACCTCAACTAGTCTGCATGCCATGGCTGAGAGACTAGAGAATACTCAACCCTAAATGAGACATACATATCACACCCCTCCCCCAAGCTCAGGGATCTTCAGAAGATCCAGAGGTGGTGGATAACATCAAAGAAACAGCATTTTCCAGACACAACAGGGCAGTTGAACATATGAGCTCACAGAGATTTTGACATGTACAAGTTCTGTGCAAGCTTTGGTTAGACATAACCCAAAACAGGGTTAGGGGTATAAAAGGTAGGTACAAAACTGCATCACTGGCTGAGGAGCTATTAGCCTTTGATAGCTGCTGGGATAGGAAAGTCAGTTTTCTTTAATGATGTAACCCTAGTACACTGACCACATATCAGGGCAGGCCCATTCTCAAGACTAGTTGGACAATATGAACTGGGTTTAATGGGGGAAGAAAAAATTATCAAAGTTAAGTGAGAAAGCATAGAGGGTAATAGAGTAGTTATGGGAGGAGTTGAGGGAGGAAAATAAATATGTTCAAAATACATTATGAAATTCTCAAAGAATTTAAAAACTATTGTTTAAAGAAAGAAATAGTTCCTCTAGGGAATAATTTATTTCAGTGGGTTGTTTCCATTGCTTTATTCAAGAATAAGTCCTAGGTTTGGAGAGGGATATGTATATAGCCCAAGCCAAGAGGTGTCTCAGCCTGCTCAGCCATTCCCTGTGCTTGCCTACTTCACTCTGAAGGATATTTTAATGCTTCCATGTGGGCAAAATATGGGCCCCAGCAGTGGAGGTAGAGTCTTGGTGGGTTTCCATGCGGTGGATCCCACATACAGGAGGAAGTCTAAGGTTCCAGAGGCCTGGGGGCTTTGATGACGGCAGACCCCAATGACATGAGGAAGTCCTTGGTTCCAAAAGGGTTTATTGTCATGGGGGATGGATCTGGAAGTACCCCCATAAAACTCAGAGCAGTCCCAAGTTAAATAGGGAGGGAGAAAGGGGGAGGCTCTGGGGAGGCTCTGGGGAAGAATGCTTAATTTGCTACACCCACTGGCCTTCATTAGTATGTAAATCCCTAGGGCCTGAGGCCTATAGTCACACCCTCTATCTGTGCACTTTGGGAGGGGCTGTAATGGCCTACGTGACTGAACAATGTATGTCTATGGAGACAAGACTGCTCGTCAGGACTCTGGGTTCTGGGGGAGTGACTGAAAGCCTGCCGGTTCTCACGTAGAGTCTCAGGGTTCTAGGCCCATGCCCAGCCATGAACCAGAATACCCTTACACAGTCCCACACTTCCAAGATTGTCAGTTATGAAAAAAGGTGCTATTGATGACATCTGTGTACAAATTTCTGTGTGGACAGAAGCTTATGCCCCTTTCCAGCTGTCACTGTTGTTCACTGAACAGTCATAATGCTCCAACCTCCACAGTCAATCCTTATGATATTCGAAGGTAGTCATAAACCTGTTTCCATTTAGTAAGTATGGAAACTGGGAGGCTGGGTAATTTGTCCAAAGCTGATAACTTTGTTCCATAGCTGATAACTTGGGATTTAGGGATTTGGAAATCTCAAATTCATGGATTTTGTGTTGCCTGGTCCTTTTGCAATGATGTTTCTTGAAGAATTGTCATTATGGATTATCTGAAATTTATATCTCTCTAAAGTAACAGAGACCAGTGAAATAGCTTAGTTGGTAAAGGGTGATTGCTGCGAACACTTGAGTTCAATCCTTGGAACCAAATGATGGAAGGAGGGAGAACTGACTATTTCAAGTTGTCTTTTGACCTCTACATGATTACCATAACACATGCATGTACACACAAACATACATTAAGAGATAGAAACTAAACAAAATATTAAATAAATAAACATAATAAGTTATAGAAACATGATTTTTTGTTCCCTTCATAAATGTCTATCTTTAGTGAATAGGTATCTCCACCACTAATGGGATCCCAACACAAATGGCCATCAAACACACTGGAAAGTATTTAAAATCTTTAATCACAGGAGAAGTGTGAATTAGAACTCCAGCCAACCTTCTACATCTGGAGATCTCATATCCCACAATTCAACTTAGGAACAAAACTACTTTTTTAGTTGAAACCGATGGCATGTGTCCATGATGCTAGCATTTGGGAGGCTAAAAAATATTGCCACAAGTTGTAGACAAGGCTGAGTTATAAAAAGAATGTGTGTGGTGGATAGAGAGACAGAAATATTTTTAATTGTATCTGTATTGAACATGCACAAATTTTTTCTTGTGATTAAACAATACAATATAATACAGAGTAATAATTATTTATGTAACATTTTACATTGTGTTGGGTATTGTAAGTAATATGAATATTTTTAATATATGGGAGAACTGCATAGTTTATTACAACTATAACATTTTATATAAGGGACTTAAACATATGCAAAATTGTATATCTACTGAGGTCCTGAAACCAATCCATCAAGGATACTAGTGGATGAATGTCCAATGAGGTACATCTTCCCCATATGAGAATAGCTAGACTTGAAGGCTATCAATGGCAGGGGTTGGGATATGGTCTAACTGGAATCCTAGCAATATTATCGATGCTCTGGCAGACCACCTGGCTGTATCACAGAAAGCCAAACCTACAATTACTATGCAATCCATTGTCTTCTCTCAGGTATTTCTGCAAGGTAAAATGTATGTGTTCAAAGCAACACACCCCAAATATTCCCAGCAGTACCAACCCAAGCACAGCCCTGGAGGAGACATCTTCTTAATCTGTTTTTCATTGTCTTGTTCATCAACAAGAATTGGATAAACAGATCGTGGTAATACTGTAGAATGGAATACTACACGGCAGTTAAAAGCCATGAGCTTTGACACACCCCCCTCAGTGACACAAAAGAACCTTAGCTTCAAGAGCTGAGTGAAGAAAAGCCACACTCAAAGGTGGGCATTCTGTGTGACTACATTTATATGGCTGCCAAAATAATAAACTACACAAACAAATGTACCTAACCAGGAGTTTGCAGAAGTTAGGAGTAGAAGGTAGGTTTATCTACAAACAGGAAAAAAAAAACATAGAGGAGCTTTCAAAAAGGTGGATGGGTAGGTGGGATGATGGGTCTTAAGTATGTCTATGTGTCTATGTACACATGCATGTATGCAGGTGTATAAGCATATATGTGCTTGTATTCATGGTGGTGACAGGTTGGCATCACTTGCCTTCCATGATCATTCTCAACCCTTATTTTGGGGAACAAGGTCTTGGCTGAACTTGAAGCTGACTGACCCAGCAAGCCTCCCTGGATCCTCCTGTCTCCATCTTCCTGGAGCTAAACCAGCCACCATGCCCAGCACTTCCCATGGGTGCTGGGGTGCAGAACTCAGGTCCTCATGCTTACACAAGTACTTTATCAACAAGTTATCTCCTCAGGACCCATGTCTGACTTTTAAGACACACAGGTGTGGGGCCATTATTTGCATTGCTACAGATGTGAGATGTGAGCTCCTTCTAAAGCAGAGGTGACAAGCCAGGTCTGGAATACTGGAATTTTCTTAATTAGTTTTTATATCAATATGGAAGGTTCTCATGGCACTGAGATACTCGGTTGTAACTTTATAATTGCTTTGCACGTCGGTTCACTCCTGCTACCATATGCACTGAAACAATGACCACGAAATTGCAGTAGCTATACCATTAGATGTATTATTTCTCAAAGGTTTGTCTGGTAGCTGTGGTCAGCTGACTGGGCTGAGAGCAGCTAGCCATTTCTAGGTGGGGCTAGAAGACCAACCAGGCATTTTCTTCCCGTAATGCTAGCAGAACCAGTTGCTCCCACCCATGGCCAAGTGGAAAACCAATGCTCAGAGCCAAGACAAAGTCAAAGGCTGGATAAATACAGTCCAACCACAGTGAGGCAACAGGGCAAGAGATGAGGAAGAAAGAAAAATGGGGACCCTGATATTGTCTCCCACTGCTACAGAGTTCCAAGGAGAGGAAAATGTCACTTGTTAAAATTTCTGTTTTGTCTTTTTGAACTGAAAAACTCATTACTTCCAACCTGCATCCCCAGTTGACAATAATTAACCAGCACTGAAAATGAAAGGCTGTTCACTTTAGGCAGGTGGGGTTCTCACTTCCGCAGCTTACCGTTACCATCTGCCTGGGCCTTGTGACCTTTTCAAAGAGTCAAGTGCTCTAAAGAAATGTTCCAGAATCCCTGAGCTCTTTTCCTCTAGTTTCATCATGAATTCTGTATTTGGACAATGTGAATTACAAAGACCCCATTATAGCCAACCATTCAATAAATATTTATTGAGCACCTCCATGTGGAAGCACTGCCCAGCAGCCTGTGGACCAGCACAACTAAACATACAAGTGTCTGAGAGGGTGTGGACAAAATGGAGTCCTTGTGCATTGTTGGTGGGAATGTAAGATCTGTTGGAAAATAGTACAGCAGGATCCTTGAAATGTACACACTGTGAGCTATAGTGATGACTCAGAAGGTAAAAGCACTCACCACACACAAGCCTGACAACCGGAGTTAGGAGCCATGTTACAGTACAAGTGTCTCGAAACTCTACATGCCTACAGGGAAATGGGAGGTGAGGACAGGAGGCTCTCCAGGAGCCTGTGGATCAGCTAGCCTGGTTTCCATAGAGGTGAAGAAACCCTGCCTTAAACAAAATGGAAAGGAGAGGCTCTACAAAGGATAGCATCTGACCTCCACATTTTGAGTATACCATAATGCATGCATGCCGATACACACACACACACACAAAGAGAGAGAAAGAGAGAGAGAGAGAGAGAGAGAGAGAGAGAGAGAGAGAGAGAGAGAGAGAGAGAGATATTCATATGTACAAATTTATTTAATCTTTTTTTAAACACTCCAGATTTTATTCCCCTCCCAGTCCACCCTCTGAGTGTTCCCCATCCCATACCTTCTCCCCACACCACTGTCTCCACGAGGTTGTCCCCATCACCCACCCCACCAGACCTCTAAACGCCCTGGGGCCCCCAGTCTCTTGAGGGTTAGGTGCATCTTCTCTGACTGAACCCAGACCCAGCAGTCCTCTACTGTATATGTGTCAGGGGCCTCATATCAGCTGGTGTATGCTGCCTGGTTGGTGGTCCAGTGTCTGAGAGATCTTGGGGATCCAGGTTAATTGAGACTGCTGGTCCTCCTATCGCCCTCCTCCTCAGCCTCTTCTGGCTTTTCCCTAATTCAACCGCAGGGGTCAGTCAGCAGCTCCTGTCCATTTGTTGGGTGCAAATATCTACATCTGACTCTTTTAGCTGATTGTTGGGTCTTCTGGAGTGCAGTCATGCTAGGTCTCTTTTTGTGAGTGGTCAATAGTCTCAATAATAGTGTCAGGCCTTGGGACTTCCCCTTGAGCTGGATCCCATTTTGGGCCTGTCTATGGACCTCCTTTTCTTCAGGCTCCTCTCCATTTCCATCCCTGTAGTTATTTCAGACAGGAACAATTATGGGTCAGAGTTTTGACTGTGGGAAGGCAAACTCTTCCCTCACTTGATGCCCTGTCTTCCTGCTGGAGGTGGGCTCTATAAGTTCCCTCTCTCCACTGTAGGGCATTTCATCTAGGGTCTCTCTCTTTGAGTCCTGAGAGTCTTTCACCTCCCAGGTCTTTGGTACATTCTGGAGGGTCCCCCCAACCTCCTACCTCCCAAGGTTGCCTATTTCTATTCTTTCTGCTGGCCCTCAGGGCTTCAGCCCTTTTCCCCTACCCAAACCAGATCATGTTCTGCTCTTTCCTCCACCCTCCTCTGATTCCATCCCCTTTCCCTCCCAAGCCCCTCTCTCCATCTCCCCTTGTGATTGCTTTCTATTCACTCCCCAAAGTGGGACTGAGGCATCCTCACTTGGGCACTTTAGCTTGTTGACCTTTTTTCAGTTCTGTGGACTGTATCTTTCGTATTCTGTACTTTTTTTTTTCTTTTTGTCTAATATCCACTTATCAGTGAGTACATACCAGGCATGTTGTTTTGGGTCGAGTTACCTCACTCAGGATATTTTCTAGCTCCATCTATTTGCCTGCAAAACTCAGGATGTCCTCATTCATTATGTAAATGAACCACATTTTCTGTATCCAGTCTTCTGTCATGAGACATCTGGGTTTTTTCCAGTTTCTGGCTATCACAAACAAGGCCTCTATTAACATAGTGGAACATGTGCCCTTGTGGCATGGTGGGGCGTGTTTTGGGTATATTCCCAAGAGTGGTATTACTGGGTCTTCAGGTATATCTATTTCCAATTTTCTGAGGAACCTCCAGATTGATTTCCAGAGTGGTTGTACAAGTTTGCAATCCCACCAACAATGGAGGAGTGTTCCTCTTTCTCTACATCCTTGCCAACATGTGCCTGAGGTTTTGATCTTAGCCATTCTGATTTGTGTAAGGTGGAATCTTAAGGTCATTTTGATTTGCATTTCTCTGATCACTAAGGAGTTTGAACATTTCTTTAGGTGCTTCTCAGCCATTCAAGATTGCTCTGTTGTGAATTCTTGGTTTGGTTCTATACCCCATTTTTAAAAGACTTGAAATTAGAATCTCAAACTGAGCACCTAGGTTCACAGTAGTATTTTTCATGGTAGCCAAAAAAACAACTAATATGTTCCATCAATGAATAAATGGATAAACAAAGGTGTTAGGTAATATAAAACCATTCAGCTTTTTAAAGACATGGGTATTTTTTATAAGTGCTTTCATTCAGTTTCTTTTATTTTTTATATTATAATGAAATAACATCATTTCTCACTTCCCTTTCCTCCCTCCAAATCCTTCCATATCTAAATACATAAATACAACCTATTCATTCTGCATAACGTTACTTGATGTATGTTTTCAGGGCTGACCATTTGGTATTGAATAACTAATTGCTGTGCTCTTCTATGGGGAAGTGTATTTCTCCCACTGTCAGCATTCCTTCCTTGCCTGTAGCTCTTTGTGTAGGGTTAAAGCCTCATTAGCTTTCCCTGTCCATATTAGTGTGTCTATTGGAATTGTGCTTGTTCAGCTCATGTTTAGGCAGTCATGTTGGTATGACTTTCTGACATTCCTAGCAAGTGTCCAAAGGAAGAAAGCAATCACCAGTCCTAACCAGCTATGAAGCTTGTGAAGCCTATGAAAAATGACCATCATAGCATGATACCCCTAAGAGTGCAGTAGTGGCATGCATATCTTGGCAGTAACCAACAGCTCTCTAGTTGGACATAAGACATACTCAACAAGAGATAATCCTTGCCTGGTACTAGAAACCTGCCAGGGGAAGTGGCAGGGTGATGAAGAATGTCAGCTTCTAACAATGACATAGTCACTGTACTTTTGAACTCACTAAAGCTTTAGTTACCTGCAGGAGAGCCTGTCATGAATGGGGAAAGGAATTCTCACCTTGCCCCTCCCTAAGGATTTATATGCAATTAATGGTAGGTGGAGGAGGGAGGGGCATTCTCAGTAATACAGCCACTGGTAAACCTATGTTCCTATGAACAATCCCTCACTCATGCTCTTATAAGCAACCCTAATGTAACTCACTGGGTGGCTGGGGGGCTAGCCTCAGCAGGTCTTCTTTCTTGTTTGGTTCTTCTTGAGTCAGCAGAGTGGGGAAAGCAAAGGGAAGCCAGGTAAGACCTTGGTCTTAGGAGATATTTAGAGTTGCTATGTAATAATAATAAAACATTTACCTATCTAAGTTCCTCAGCTACTGTGGCCGACCTGCCTCAGTCCCTTTGACTGAGCAAAAATCTGTTAGCATCTCATTCTAAAACAGCAGGAGATTAAGTAAGTAGCCTTTGTTCTATCTCTGTAGGAATCATGGCTCTAACTTTCAGCCTGTTAGCTGAAGTCCCAGGAAGAAAAAGGGACACTTTGAAAAGTGATTTTAGTGTTTATTTCTAAGCTGTAAAATGTTTCCTATGAAAGCTCTCTAAGAAAAAAAGGGGGAAAGACTTGTAAGAAAAGTGAAATAAATGGTCTAAGAAATAGGAGATAAGCGGGGTCTAAGAAAAGCAGGGTAAGGAGTGCTAAGAAGAGGGGGATACGGAGAATAATGAGGCTCTCCTCTCTTGTCATCAGCTCTTATACATCTTCCAGAATACACAATCACATGGTAAAAAGCTCATCACAAGTTTAAACATGAATTCAAATCATAAATCAAATAAGTTTACAAAACAGAATGTTACACACATATACATTAGGAGTAATTATCTGGCTAAACATTCATCAACTGACATAACTCCACAGGTTCATGGAGAATTAAAAAACATAACTAAGTTATTAGTGAACTTTCGTATAGATAAACCCAGACAATATTTTTTGTACTGTCTTAGTACCTATAATAAATCATTAGTTCCCCTTTTATGACTTTTGGTTAATGGTTTTACAGGCTCTTGGAATGTGCTCCAAGTTGCAAAATGCCTCCTTACTATCAGAAGTGACACTAAAGACTGGCGGAGTTCTCGTTGCAGTTCAGTATCAGAAAAGATTTAATAGCAGTGTTATTTAAAGGGCTTAATAATTACTATAAATTTAGGAATTCTTATAGGATCATCATTACGGATTAAGAAATCATCTACTTATCTATATAGCATCACTTCAAGACAGTACATCTTTGTTGTTCTGCGGAGATCTGTCCAAAAGGGTGGGCTAATGCCTAGTGATTGTTATATGTTTAATAATAGGGTAAGCATATTAATAGTAGGAATCTTTCCTAAAATGAATTTCTCCTGGACCTTGTCTATCAGAGAAAATCCATTGTATATTACTAGTCTAAGGAGGACTCATCTCAGGAAGATCACCTGCTAGTTATTAGCTTGTCTTATGATGGCTCCTGACATTGGGTCATCAAAAACAAAAAAAACAAAACAAAAAAGTTTCAATGGGACTTCTTGAAAAAGAGGATTAGCTAGAGTAGAAGGCAGATAAATGGGGATAATAGAGTATATTTGTGGATAAAATCAAAATATAATATATATATAAATGGAAATGTTATAGCAAGTCCCATTGTATATAATTAATATAAATTAATTATAAACCAAATTGATTATAAATCAAACCCCATTTGAACAGCCAACTACCTGGCTCCCCTTCATCCATCCTCAAAGTGAGAATAAAATCATCGTCCATATCATGTCACAGATTGGTGCTGTATACAGAGCAAGAGTTATACCTATCAAGTACCCACCCAGCATAGTATGGTCAGTGCCTCTCAACACAGAATGCCAGAGACAATGGATTTGGAGGAAATGGGAAGTGGTGAGATGGCAGGTCCTGAGGAGGTACAGACAACCATTAATCCTGTTCAGCAAGGAGGCTCGATGACTTCAAGGGGGTGGGCAGGGGAAGCCAGCCCTGTCTAGGTCTTCTGATTTTTTTCACCTTGTCCTTGCGGGAACCCTTCATCTCAGACAGATGGATTTTATACAACCTTCCTGAATGTTTTTGAGATTTCCATTGCTAGAACATTTTTTGCCTCCTAGCTTCTATTTCTATTCACGCTACTCTTCCCTCAAGCCTCATCTTCAGCTGAGTTGACTTCTGTCAAGCATCCCCTTCTTCCTCCCAGCAGCAAGCAGCCAGAGGAATCCACTCAAGCAGCTAGTCAGACATGCTTGAGAATCCAAGAATCAGACACATACTAAACCGGAGAAAGGTCCACATGCCAAGCACAAGCCAATCTCAGAAAAGAACTGCAGTGAGTCCATGGGTCTATGGAAACATCTAGTAACACTGTCTCCTTCTCACACTGATTCTAAAGTGATTAAGAAAAATAAGAAACAGCAGAAGGAAGCTAATAACCGGCCTTTGTGGCTGAAAGAAGCATAGATGAAGGGAAAGACTTAATGTTGGACTCAGTGATCCAACAAAGAGACCCCACAATACAAGGTGGAGTTACTCATGTCCACGTGTATGCGAAATTTGGGGAGTGTCTTAGAGTGATAGAGCTTTTCTTAGCTCTTGGTCAACTTAGCTCAGGGGTTAGGGCCTCAGAAATTTGATGGCTGCCAAAGCTGCCCCTTGACCCAGTGGCATTGAGGGTTCTTTCTTAGTTATGGATTCTATTGCTGTAATGAAACACCATGACTAAATGCAAGCTGGGAAAGAAAAGGTTTATTTCACTCACCCTTCCATATTATGGTTCATCATCGAAGGAAGAAGTCAGGGCAGAAACTCAAGCAGAGAAAGAACCTGAAGGTGGGATCCGATGCAGATGCTATAGAGGAATGTTGCTTACTGGCTTGCTCCTCATAACTTGCTTGACCTATGGACCATGAGCCCAGGTGTGGTAGACCCACCAACAATGAGCTGGGGGCCCTCTGACATCATTAAAGTGATTACAGGAGCCTAGCATAACTGTCCTCTGAGAGGCTTCACCAGGGCTGATGGAAAGAGGTGCAGAAACCCACAGCCAAACAAACAGAACTCAGAGAGTCTTGTGGAAGAGTGGGAGGAAGGATTGAGGGAGTCAAGGAAACCACAAGAAGATCTACAGAGTCAGCTAACCTGGGACAATGGGAGCTCACAGAGACTGACTGAATCACCAGTCACTTTATAAGGATATAAAGTGAATAAATAAATTAAGGGGGGAAAAGAAAAAGGAAATTACCCTCAGGTGACCAGCTATAGCTTGTATAACCTTGACATAAAACCAGCAATGGGAGAAGGGCCTTTGCTCATGAATTCAGAGTGATTTTCACAGCCTACAAATGTGTTTAGGAAGTGTGTTATAAGTTCATAGTTGGGGGCTGGAGAGCTGGTTCAGAGGTTGAGAATACTGACTGCTCTTCCAGAGATTCTGAGTTCAATTCCCAGGAACTACATGGTGGCTCACAACCATCTGTAATGGGATCCCATGTCGTCTCCTGGTGTATCTGAAGACAACAACAGTGTACTCATACACATAAAGTAAAATAAATCTTAAAAAATAAATAAGTTCATAGTTGGGATCTTAAGAGAGAGCAAGAGATGGGGGCAGAGTTCCTGAACAACAGAAGTGGCTCCCAAGAAATATGGCACCAACAAGCTGATAGCCTGGGGACTGTATAGGACTCAGTAGAAACTGAGTGAGGCATGAGAAGGGAGCACACTGGTCCAACCAGGGGAGCCAACCAGGTGGCGTCCAGATGCCTTCTCTTGGTTTTAGCCATGTGATCATGGATAGCTTCCACACAGAGCTAAGAGGTGATTAGGAACCAGGAGACAGAACTCTCTTGCTGCATTCCTCGCCATCAACAGGGACATTCTTAGAACTGCTACCGTTCCTGTTCTCATCACTTGGAGACTTCTACAGAAAGGCTAGACATGGACCACCAGGGGACATCCTGGACCTGCGGGAGCTTGGTTTATATTCACAGTTTATTCATCAAGAAGAGTGAATTAAGTGATGGATGGGGGAAGAGAGGCCAAGGGCAGTTCAGGGAATTTCTCTGAGAGAATTTCACTCGAGGAACCAGAGAACGCTCACAGACCTTCCCATTACTGAATCTGAGTTCAAGCTGATCTGAGTGCAGGGTAAACCCAAGGGAATCTTGCCCAGGAGAACATGGACATTTCCTGATTTTGCTCCATATGTATGTTTTGTGTTTCATTTTCTTCTCTTACTTCCCCTAAGGTTGGACTAGGGACTTTACAACTCAAAGTAGGGCTTTTACCTGAGGCCCTCAATCTCTCTCCCACAGTTGGAAGAGCCACACTCCCTCTGCAGGTGTATTAGAAAAAAACATTCTGTTTTAATGGCTAGCTTTGTGATCTGTAAGCTAAGAGAACAGTCAATACCACAGATGCCAAAACAGGCTAACATAAGTTCAAAAATATATATTCTAGGAAAAAATAACTCACTTTCCCCTTGGGTACAGGCTGAGATGCTGTTAGAATCAACTGGTTCACAGAAGTCAGATGATCAGAAAAGAAACTTCTAAAAAAGTACACCACAAGTGTTGAGGCTAACGTTGCCCAGTAGCATTTGCCGAGATTCTGATAATGTACTTATTAGGTCTTAAACCCTGAACAAATGGCCTGTTTAACCTATCAAAGTGGAATAGTTCTCCCAGCATGCCTCAGTCCCTACCTGTTACAGGGTCCTTCTGGCTGCCATACCCCACCCCTTACCCTAAACTTGTCTAGACCAGAGCTGGGCTGCCCTTCCCCCAGCTGCCCTTCCCCCAGCTGCCCTACATAATCCATTTTGGTCACCTGGACCTTTGGGTCTTTATTCTTTTAGCTTGTTTCTTGGCCCAGGCCATCCCTCTTGCCAGCCATTTCCCTCCCCTGTCCCCTTTCCTCCCTCCTCACATGTCCCAGCTCAGTCTGGTCATGTTCACTCTGGACTCTCCCAAATGTCTCTGTCTATTGCTCTCCCCTTTATCTACAATAAACTTCCTCCTCCACCATTCCTAGAAAGTCATGTTCTTCCTTTATTTCTTCTTTTTTATTTTTATTTAGTTCTATATCAGACTCTCCAGAGCACTTGCTACTGGCCATACATAGTTGCTGAGCACTTGATGTATGGAGATTGTGACTGAGGAACTTTATTTTATTTTATTACAATTAATTTAAATGTTACTGTACGGGATTTCTCATCACCATCCTAGGAAACAGTCCTGGCAGGGAAGTTACCTTAGTATCTGCTTGATGAAAGTCTACTTCTAAGTCACTGAATTACACAACACTCATATAAAAATCTATTTTTAAGACTCCCAGTAACTCATTTGAGATTAGTATACATGCAGAATAAAGACAAGCTTCCAACAGAGGTAAAGACATGCTCATCAGAGGTCATAGTTAGCAGCTTAAACATAAAGCAGTACTGTTGTATTTAGCTCTCAGTAGGATATATGTATACCCAACTGTGTGATTCCTGAGTAGCATGTGAGAAAATTACAGAAAGTATAATTTAATTATAATTAAATAATAAGTATACTATAATTTTATTAACTATAATCTAACTTGAGGCAACACATTCAACTTCTTCTAACTACCCAGATGTCTTTGATGGATAGCTAAAACATGTCTTAGTTTTCAGTTACCTCAGTAATGCCATGTAACAAACCATGCCCAAACTCACAGACTCAAAACAATACACATTTATTATCTCATGTGTGAATAAGTCAGCGGTTTGAGCTGTGGTCTACTTGGTGGTTATCCTGGTCACCTCTGGAGCACATGTACATGTATGGTAATTTCCTGTTAACTATTGAAATAGGCATGACTAGGCCATGTGACTTTTGTCTTCCCATAGTGGCTTGTGTTCACCAAGAGCTGCCTTTGAAGTGGGACTTGCCAGCTATCCCGGAAGCCCTGAGTACACTCCAATAAATGTGTGCCTCAGAACCAAACTACAGTACCAGAGAGGAGATGAGATGAGTGAGAGTTTGTGGGCAGTCACTTCGGTAAAGGCCTGGCAGGGATGAAGATCATCTAAGGCAGTGGTTCTCAACCTATGAGTCATGACCCCTTTGGGGGTGATATATCAGATACCTTGCATATTAGATTTTTACGCTATGATCCACAACAGTAGCAAAATTACAGTTATGAAGGAACAAAGAAGATAATTTTATAATTGGAGGTCATCACATTCTGAGGAACTGTAATAAAGGGTCCCAGCATTGGGAAGGTTAAGAACAACTGTTCTAAGGAGACATGTGTCTTTCACATAGACTCTAATAATATTGAAGCAATGGAACCAAGAAATTGGGATTATGTTCTCCAGGAATCTCATCTGGGAGAGAAGAGAAAGCCTGTAGGCTGGCTCAGCCAGAAAGGAAGCTTTCTTCCCCAGAGAGATTTTCAACTTGTCAGACAACCTGACAGAACAGTGATAGGCAAGACCACACCTTATCCAAGGCTGCTTAGAGAAGCCCTCTACTTAAAGCTTCACCTCACTTCAGGACCTGGAAGATGAGACCCTGAATCCAGCACCATCTCTGTGTCCTAGGCTCAAGTTGGCAGGTTAGGCTGCCTAGCCCAGAACTACAGGAAGTTGAAGGCAGAGGTCCAGGTATGTGATTCTGGGGTAGGCGGGCAGCTACACAGGATCTTCAGACAGGAATCAATAGATAGGACAACTGAAGGAAAATCTCCCATCCCCCAAGATGACCAAGCAGACTGGTAGCTCTGTCATGGGTCATGGGGTCTGGCCTTTGTCCTGACCTTTAAACATAGACACAAAACAGCTCTGTGCCCCTTAAAACAAGTAACCTGGTCTCCAATGACACTGGAAGTCCCCAGGCAGAAAGATTCTGGGAAATGAAGACAGTGGCATCTGGAAAGTGGCTTTTATTTTTACAGTTGGGCTAATTTTAAAACCTCAAGTCAAGTCTAAGAACTAAAACAGTTAAATAAACTTAGCCTGGAACTCAGCCCCTCTGAAATCTTTCACACTTAACTTATACTTCATTCCCTGCCCCACCCTATATGCTGATCATCCACCAGAGGAGAGTGAGGAAGACAACCCGCCAAGTTCTTCAACTGCTTCCACTGACTCAGCTTGCTTAACTGTGGTGGGGCCCCTGAGGTACATACTGCAGGCAACCTCCCCAGGGGAAAGTTCAATTAATCCTAAGAGCTTGGTCAGGCGGTCCATCTTCCTGAAGTCTCTAAATCAAAAGCCCTGTGCCCAAGAGACAGATATCGATAACTCCCCTCTGCAGTTTTGAAAGACTTGTTAACCCTAAATGGAGAGTCAGGGCTCGAAAAGCAGCAACATAAATGAAGAAGGAGGGTTGCCTGCTTTGGGGGTCATTTAGTTCAAGTGTGCTATTTAAAGTTGATTAGTATAACTGGGTACACATTGTGGAAGCCCCAAGTTTTAAGGTTAAGAGCAGTCTTCATCTGCATTCCCCCTGAACACCCACACTCCAGTGTCATCTCCTTCCCCACATCCTGCCTTTCTATGTTTATAACCCCTGTGTGAATGAATTACTATTTGAGAAAAAATAAATAAATTATAAAAAAAAAGAGCAGTCTTCAACAATCGTGTCTCAGTTGTCCATTTGTGACTGAGACCAACATCCAACATGAGAGCATCTCAAGTTAATTGTTTATTATTTTAAATCTCTCCCTAAGTAGTTTGAAATACAAATCTTTGTCTTCTTAGTGGCTCTGGGTGGAATCTGTTCTCTCCTCATCTCCAAGGCTCATCAGAATATCCCTCGGGTCTTTTACATCACCATGTTCAGTTTCCATGGGAAAATTCAATGTGTAGATCCTGACAAAGATGCTCTACTCGTGAACAAAAAAAGTGTTAATCAAGGAGGACGACAAAGCTGATCACATGAGGCCACACAGTGCATAGTTCTATTAGATGAAGTTTAATAGCAGGCCAAACTAACAAACTCTGAAAAGAAATCAGCAGAGTGTGTGCCTTCAGGCAGAGAGGTAAAATGGACTGGGAGAGATCTGAGGAAACTGAGGAGTGATGAGTATGCCCATTCGTTGGTGATGTGCACTAGCACCTGCAACTAATTTTTAACAATGTAAGTACAATAAAATGGAGAGAGGAACCAATGGGAAGCTTCATCAGGTAAAGGTATACTATGTAAGTTTAACAAGAATCCAAGAGAGGGTAGAAAAAGAGATCCCACTCCACAGGGGTTTTCTCTGTCCTATACATGTGTGTGGTGTCACAAATATGTCTACATACATTTCATACATGCACAACAGTAACTATAAATTTTACAATTAAAAATGAGTTGTGGGGTGCATAGGTAGAAATGTATAAAAATGCATCAAAATGTTAATTGTAGAATCTAGATAGTCTTATAGTTCAGCCCGGAACTAAATCTTGATAAATGCCAAATCCTAACAGGGCAATAAAGGGTAAAACTTCGTTAGAAAGGGCTGCAAAAAGGTAAGCTAAGAGGAAGATATCAACGAGAAGGCCAGATATTCTGAACATTAGATATGATTGCTCTATTGAAATATGTCAAATACAAACATAGTATTCCTTCACTTGGCCAGATGTTGGCCAATGAATTCTTACACACGCTAAGTTCTATGTCATTAGCTTAAGTTGACAACATTTTTGCAAGCATTGTCCACAGCCCATTAAGACTTTTCCACCATCTATTTTTCCAATGGCTCTGCATCAGTCAGCTGTAACATGGTGTGCTGCATTATAAACCATTACAAACCCAGTCGCCCACAATAGTAAACGATGTTGACCTGCATATGCTTCTACAGTGTGGCTGGGGACCAGCTCAAGTGCTTGAGCTAAGTTGATCTGTGGTCCAGGCTTCATGTATCTCTCCTCTTCCTCAAATCAGCAGGTACCCCAGGTCATACTCCTTGTGATGCTGATTGCAAAGGAATACAAGTCATTCTGCATAAACCACTCCATAATCTGTGGTAAAGATATATTTATCCAAAGCAAAATAACAAAATGTATGTAAGTAATCATAAATACCTTTATACCCAGACCTGGAAATGGTGTGTTCACCTCAAGCTCCTTATTTATTGTAAGACACTCAGGGACTCTCCTTTCCCAAGGTCCAGGAAGTGAGATAGAACTCTTTTCCTCTGTCTGTCTACTTGGATGGAATGTCCATGGCTCTCATCATTAAGTAAATAATAATAATAATAATAATATCTTGACTGTTTAAGCAGACCAACTCCAATGGCCTATTCTGTTTTGTCTCTTCAGCTCCCCTCAGGGTAGAATCCTCAAGAGAAAAATTACAAACATCTGGCCAAGAGAAGGAATACATATTTTCCTGCTTTAGTAGAAGTCAATTAGAGTTTCAGTTTCCTTCTCTAAATGTCACCTTTTTATGACATCCTGGAGGAAGAGTTGGCAGCCCTTTCATGAGGTAAAGAAGTGTCTAAAATGACACGGAAGGGTCCGGAGATTAAAGGGCCCTTTCCAGCTGTCTAAGCTTCCCAGCGCTCTCCATTTCTATTTTGGGCAGAGCATTTGGCTTCCCTGTAGCCTCAAGCGAGCCTT
Source organism: Grammomys surdaster (assembly GCF_004785775.1). Classification (NCBI taxonomy): domain Eukaryota; kingdom Metazoa; phylum Chordata; class Mammalia; order Rodentia; family Muridae; genus Grammomys; species Grammomys surdaster. The sequence continues at coordinate 4,197,315 of NW_021604587.1, forward strand.
TTGAATCTCCTTGCTGCACTTTTCTACCATTTGCAAAAACGGGGATAATAAGGCTTGCTGCTGGTGGTGCGCGGAAGGTGCTCCAAGGTGCTCCAGAGAAAGGCTGGCTTCTTAAGAGGAACCTGTCAGCATGCTCTCCCTGGGTGCCAGGTATTTTCAGTGTCTGGTACCCTTAATTAGAGCATCTGCTGCTTTCTCGGAGAATTTAGGCAAAGGCAGAACAAATGGAGCAGAGAGGATCCCTTCCCTCGCGTCTGCAGCAAAGGAGGCATGTCAAGTTGAGCGATGAACCATTGCTGCTCTCCTCTTGTAAACGCTGTGTACCCTATTTTCAAATTAAGGAGCACTTTGTTGGTACACCCAAAAGGTTAAACACTCCCACTACATTGCTACAGTCACTAATTGGTGCTTTATCACTGTTTCTGTGAAGGGAACGTCTTGTCTGCAGAAACTGCCCCCGCCCCAACAGAACTAAGTGAGATTTGGGGCTTATCTCCAGTTTCTACAGTGAGATTCTAAATCACTCTCTTGCTTGTACCTAACAAATACAGTAAAATCATTAAATTGATACTTCTTAAAATTGGGTGTGTATATATCTCTCTCTGTCTCTGTCTCTGTCTCTGTATCTCTCTCTATCTCTCTCTCTCTCTCTCTCTCTTTGTGTGTGTGTGTGTGTACATGTCTGTGTATAATAGGTAATCTTGGTTGTCAAATTGACACATTTGGAAGAGGAGACCTCAGTTGAGGAGTTGCTTTCCTCAGATTGGCTTGTGGTCATGTCTGAGGGACTTTTTCTTCTGATTGAAGTAGGAGGGCCCAGGCCACTGTGGGCAGTGCCATCCCTGGAGAGATGATCCTAGGTTGTATAAATTCAGGATGAGCATGAAGAGCAGAGCAGAAACAGTGTTCCTCTATGGAGTTTGCTTCAAGCTCCTGCCTTGTTACTCACCTGGCTTCCCTTATCCTTTCCTTGCCTTTCCTTCCCAAGCTGCTTTTGGTCATAGTAGTTATCATAGCAACAAGACATCAAACTAGAAAACAAACTATAACAGTGTGTGTGTGTGTGTGTGTGTGTGTCTACATATGTGTATGTGCCTATGTATGTGTCTGTGACTATTTGTGTGGGTCTATGTGTTTGAGTGTGTCTATACATCTCTGTGATCTCTGATCTCTGTGTATGTGTGTTTGTATGTCTTTCTCCTGTATGCACGAATCAATCTCTCTCTCTCTCTCTCTCTCTCTCTCTCTCTCTCTCTCTCTCTCTCTCTC
>NW_021604587.1:4198593-4223091 GCF_004785775.1 Grammomys surdaster
CTCTCTCTCTCTCTCTCTCTCTCTCTCTCTCTCTCTCTCTCTCTCTCATATACACAAACATGCACAGACTGTGTGTGTCTATCTGCCTGTGTATGTGTCTGTCTTCTATGTGTGTGTCTGTCTTCTGTGTGTATGTCTGTCTGTATATATGTCTGTCTTCTGTGGGGTGTGTGTGTGTGTGTGTATGTGTGTGTGCCAGAGGCAGACATATGGAGTCTTCCTCTCTTACTTTGTCTTAAGATAGGATCTCTAATGAACCAGGAACTCACCAGTTTGAACAGACTGGTTGGCCAGTAAGCACCAAGGATGCCACTGTCTCCACCTCCCATGAGCTGGTATTACAAACACACAGGACCATGGCTAACTTTTTATGGAGTTCTGGGGGGTCAAGTTCAGGTCCTCATGCTTGCATGGCAAGCACTTTATGGGTGAGCTATCTCACCAGTGCCTTGAAAATTACCCCCAAAATTACTTCTTTTCAATCACAGAAAAACTTATTTTCTGCCTCTGCGGACATGTTTTTCAGACAAGAGTGCAATCAACTGTAATCCTAGAAAGAATTCAAAGTGGTTAGTGTACAAGATGTTATCCTGGGGCCCTTACTATCAAGAGGGATTTGAAGTTGGTGAAGTGTAGGGATGAGGGGAGGGTCACAACCGGGATGTAAAAATTGAAGACCCCCTGTAAAACTCAATATTGATGCCAACATCTCAAAAAAAGTCTTTTCTATAGTGGTGAAGAGTCCCTCACTGGATTAGGAATATTTTCAGTGTCTGAATTTTCATAATCATCATCTAACACTATGAAATAAAAAAGTCTTTCCAAGCCAGTATAAAAGCATCTCTGAACCCAACTGTCTAACTCTACTACCATATATAATTCTACCTAAAAGTGTTTCTTGGGCTGACAAGGTGACTCAGTGGGAAAAACACTTAACCAAACTTAATGAGTTCGACTTGTCTCAATAAACAAAAATAAATCTGGTATATGTTCCTTAATTTAATAATTTTGTTATTTTAAAAGGATGGAAACTAAACTTGCTGCCTTCTAAATCTTTCTTATTCTCTTGTGGCAAAATGTTCATCTTGAGTCATGCCTGTTCACTGACTACAGAATTCTAAAGCATAAGTGCTTCTTTGGGGAGCTGTTAAACAAAGTAGACCCAAACATTTACAGCAATGGATGCACAGGCTACTACACACACACACACACACACACACACACACACACACACACACACCCTGCTACCCCAACATTAAATGCAGGAAGAAGCTTTGTGGACCGTCTATCATTGTTATCTGTTATCCTTGTGGCTTTACCAGTGACACTGACACTGTCCACTTCTGAAGCCTCAGCCTGAGGGTTTGGTCTTATCTCTGTCTCTTCCAGTGTGTTGGTACTTTCTTTTGAGCTGAGATAGTTTGTTGAGAAGTTATTCAAGTCTTTAGAATCTCAATATGATTTTTCCCCTAAGATGGCAGCATCCTTCCCTGCATATTCTGTAGGGACAGGCTTCTGCCTCTCCTGCTCGAGTGGTATCTTTGGTGCCTCTTGTAAATGGTAAAACCTCTCTAGATTGTTTATAATCCCAATAGAGTGTGAATCCTATAAGCAGCCAATGCAACAGGAATACTGGAAACAATGGCAAGAAAATGCCTCCAAACATTCAGCACACATGTACCTTCTTTTTCACATATATTTTTGCATGCCTGTTTAATTGAATACATGGGTGTGGAATCCACACAGAGGCCCAACTGTAACAGCCTTCAATAAGAGGCTTTTTAAAAATGCATGTGAAAAATGCAAAAAGTTAGACTACAAAGTGTAGTGAGGAAAGCTTCCCCTGACTTCCCATCCTCTCTAAAAAGTGTTGCTGGAAAGCTTCCCTATTCCCTACCCCCAACCCCCACAGGAGGAAGGAGGCATACTCGGCTGGTTCTCAGCTGCTTTTAAAGATGGAAGGAGAGGAGGTATGGTTGATTCCTATCCCTTAAACCTCAAAGTCTTTCTCAGCAGCTAGGAAATGAAAGACAAGACCAGATGCATTGTCTTCTTCTTAGGGAATATTAAGGCCAGGGGTCCTATGTACCTAATGCAGGGAGATGATAATAATCCCCTTGGAACAAAACCAACTGGATAATTGGAAAAGAAAAAGGTGAGATGAGTTCATCTTCTCCCATTACTATCTTTTAGTGCTTTTATGTTTGCCCCTGGGGTGAGGGTTTTCAATGTCTGAATGTCATGTTAGAGCATCCTCTTCCTTAATTAGGTACCATAGTCAATTGCTGTAGGTTAGGAAACATGAGTAGAATGTTCTGTATCCTTCTCCCTTCAATGCAGGCCTATATTTATGACTTGCTCTCTTCGTGTGGTAAACATAAGACTGAGTAGAGGCTTGGTGAGAGCTGTGTACTCAGATATGTTGGTTCTTGATATTGCAAACTTCCATCACTATGTGAAGAAGTCTAGGCTAGCCATATCGAAGATGAGCAAGCCCCCAGCTATCCTAGTCAACACCCAGACAGAATTAACATCATCCAAGGCCACTGTGCCCAGCTGATCAACATAGAGGGAATGGGCCACCTATGAATCCCACAGAATCATGAGAACAAAAGCATGTCACTACTCTACAGATCTTAGAACAGCAAAAATCTGATGACATCAAATGCTTGCCTCAGTGTGAACAATTCATTCATTTTGTGTGGGATACAAAATAGCACAGTCTTATTGAAGACAGGTTAGCAGTTCCTCCTATTAAACCAAGAGGTGGAGCTGTAGCTCACTCAGTGGTTTACTTGCCTAGCATGCACAAGGTCCTGAGTTCAATCCCTAATACTGCAAAAAACTAAATGAGGCTAAATGGGAGTGACACTTGTCTGTAATTCTAGCCCTTAAGAGATTAAAGCAGGAGAATTGTATAGCAAGATTCTGTCTCAAAAACAAAGCAACAGCAGAGTGTGTATGTGTGTGTGTGTGTAACTTTAATGTTTTCAAACCTTATTTTTAATGTTGGTTTTTAAAGGGTTTAACCTTCTTTTTAGTCCACCACCCACCAGAGATAGTGGAAAACAAAGGATATGGGGAACTGGACCTGTTTTGAAATAGTTCTTTGGAGCAACTCCCATCTGAGTTGTCTGGAAATCTGCAGTTCAGTTCACAGGTCAACAGTGGCAGCTCGATCCACTTGCAAATACTTCATGGATACACCAGCAATTTAGTTCAGTAGAGTCAGGATAGCAAACATGAATCTGCATCTGTGGCACTACCTAGCAGACAACCAGGCCTCAGCCTCAACACAAGTCAGCAGGAGGAACCAATGCCAACAGAAATGTCAGAAAAAGTTCTCAGCTGTGCCTCTCCCAGCAATGTGAAGATCAAAGACGTAAGACCAACAAGTGTTGCACAGCTAGCTCTATAAGCAAGCCATTCTCAGCCTCTGTCTATTTATACTCCCTCCAGACATCGCATGTCCTTCATGGGTCTGTCTCAGCTGACATCACTCTACCAACTAGCCTGAGTCTGCAAAAGTGGCAAGAAACTGCAGCACACCACCAGAAGGGGTTTTTTTTTGGGGGGGGGTGTTTGTTTGTTTGTTTGTTTGGTGGTGGTTAGTTGGTGGTCTCTCTATGGAGTCCCAATAAATAGTGCTCAACTTTGCAATGTACGGCAGACCAATACATGTGTGTTGTTAGCAAAGATTCTTTCATCACATGTCCTTTCACATGCTTGCTTTAGCAGAACATCCTTTCTCCTATATCTGCTTCAGTGAAACGTTCATTCATTCCTTCACATGTTTACCCCAGCAAAACACAATCCAACACAATTGACTTTCCAAAGAACCCTTAAGCTTCCACTTCGTGTGTGTGTGTGTGTGTGTGTGTGTGTGTGTGTGTACATATCAATCACAGTTTTACCACATATAAACCCATCATGCTTACTGGCATTTGTCAAAACATGTTGAAATTATAAAATAGTGAAAGCACACTATTTTATAGCAGCTTTATTCTTATCTGATGAAACTTTAAAACAACAAGGATACCTTCGGGTAGGTAAACAGACAAATATAGTGTGGTGAATCCAGATAATGAACTATTGTCCAGCATCAAAATCCAATGCACTACACAGCTACAGGGGAACCTTGACAGCACATTTCCAAGTGAAGGGAATTAGTATGAGAGGCCATACAGCATGCCCAAGGCATTCTAGACCATCTGACCACAAGGAGTTCTAGAAAAGGAAAAACATGGAGTTGATTAAAGAAAAACAATTGGTGATGTCCAGAGGCTAGGAAAAGACAAATAGGCAAAACACAGAGTGTCTTGGGGAAATACATGTCCTAGATAATACTTTTCTAATGGGTGTGTGCCATTATCAAAACCCAAAGTCTGTACAACACAAGAAGTGGACCCTAATGTAAAACTATGGACTTTGGGTGATAGTATGTCAGTGTAGGCTCATTGGTTCTAATAGACACACCACTCTAGTGGAGAGTATTTGTAATCAGGAGGCTGTACAGGAGCAGATGGGGCAAGGTTCAAATGGGGATGCTCTTTGCTTCCTGCGAACCTAAAACTGCCCTAGAAATATAAGTGCATCCTAAAAATCTCTGTTACTATAAGACACTAGGTTTGGAGTGACCATGTTACATGGTGTTAGCTACTTTTCCTAAGATGTACAGAAATCCCTACCTACCCTAGATAGAGAAGGCAATGACAGACAAAAGAGAGAGAGAGAGAGAGAGAGAGAGAGAGAGAGAGAGAGAGAGAGAGAGAGAGAGAGAGAATGTTTAGATTTTTAAAAGGTAGGAGGCTCTCAGCATGAGCTGGAGCTTATCCAGCTTACACATATCCTGCTCCAGTCACCTGACCCAATACAGCCTTAGCCATCAGTGCCAGGAAGGAAAATATGAAATGAGATCATCACCCTCTCCTAGCCCTTGTCCCTGCCCCTGCCCCATTGTCTGTCTTCCCTTCCCATGTGACCTGCAGGACATCCATTAGACCTCCCCTTTTATGGGGAGGGCTGCCATTGAAGACCAGAGTCTGCCTTAAGGTCTGGGATGGTGCGCTGAGAAACACTGCCTGAGGTTAGCCACAAAGTTCCCTGTAGATGAAAGGGTTCCAGCCCCTGCCAGGTGTGTCTCTTGGCTGCTGTCCATGCTGAAGTCTTCATCTGTCTGCAGCACTTTGGGCATCAGAGAAGACAGACAGAGCACAGCATACTCACAGAAGGAACTGGTCACTGTTTCCAAGTAGGACAGTTCCCTGAATCGACAAGAATACTACCAAGGTCACTAATCAGCTGTCATTTGATGTGCTTCTTAATTCAACGTGAAAATGACAACCCCATTCCAGGGCAGCCCTGCAGCTGAGCAGATACTCCTGGATCGCTTCACTCCATCCCTTTTCCCCATTCACAGCAATCTGGAAATGTGTGGAGTCACCCTCCACCCACCTTCCACTAAGGGAAGGACAGAGTTATCTTGGGATCTTAAGGCTACAGATTCAGAGAGGTTTTCCTAGTTGAAATCACACAATATCTCAAAGGAAAGGCCTCCCTAAATCCTTTGTCTATGACTATGTAGGTCGTAAAAAAAAAAAAAAAGTGAGGAATTGAACTCCAACAGGCTTTTCTACTGGAAAGGTGCTGTGTGTGCATGTGTGTGAGTGCATGTGTATGTGTGAGTGCATGTGTGTTACTATGTTACTATGACACCTTTTCAACTTCTGTTGTTCCCTTTAGTAACATCTGTAAAGTGTAGCTAAAGCACACAGTGGTAAGAATACAAAGTAGTTTGAACTCTTGCTCTCGTAACTGATGCATCTCGTAGAGATACAAAATGGAACAAGATACAACACACACACACACACACACACACACTGTAGTTAAACACTGATAGAGTATCGGGGCAAGGGAATATTTATAGTAAGTTGTGTGCTTAATTACAGACACTAGGATCCACTCTGGTGTAAGGAGATCGACAAGAGAACCATTAGAAAATTGGAGAAGCATGCTGGTGAGCTGGGAAAGATCTCCCTCATATATTGCCATGTCTTGGATGGCATGTTGATAGTATGAATGTGACATTGACAATGACCAAACATAGTGTCACCCTTATGAAATTAGAGACCAAGTACTATGGTGACCATCACTGGTAAGCCAGAACACAGAGACTTTATGGAAAAACATGATTACAGGCACATCCTCAGACTATGCTATCCTGATGGCTGTTGTTGGTGGCGAATTGGAAGCAAACCTGAGGCCATGCCTACTAGCTTATGTACTGGATGTTAAACAAGAAAATTAATCCCACTTGGCAATCCTATAGCCTTAAGAGATTCAAGGATATTGTTAAGTAAATCAGCACCTGTAATAAGAAATTGGATCCAATCCTAACATGGTAGCACTGTGCCAATTTCAAGGGGTCTACCCACCTCCTCAGATTTCCTTGGGGTACCAGGCAGGTATGATATGTACAGACAAAACACCATTACACATAAAATAAATCTTTAAAAATAATAAAATTTAAAAAGAAAGCCCAGTATGCTGTAGTGCCCACATTGTGAAGAAGTCCAGATGTACAGAGAAGCCACATCTGGATGTTCTGTACTCCTTCAACCCATTCTACCAAGATTAGACAAGATTATTGAGCCATTTTATCCTTTAAGTCTTCCCAGGCCAAATCTTAGAAAGTGGGGAAACAAATGCACATCACCCCTGTGCTTGGTCCAAACTGACCTACTGCATCCATTAAGCATAATAAAACATAATAAAACGATTGCTTCAGTAGTAATGCTTTGAAACATGCTGAAACAGCATGGGTAACTAGAAAAGCAAGTTGCAGAATGAATGAGGGATGGGCCAGGCATCCTGCAGAAGCTCTGGTACTCTGGGCAGGGTCCTCAGAGGCAGTTTATGGCTAGGAAGCTTGGTCCTTCTTTTTGAAACATCTGGATCATGCCTGGGGCAGGGTATGAGTCTTAACTGTCTGTGGGTTTGATTGGGAGTGGCCCCCATAAAATCATGTATTTGTATATTTGGTTCCTAATTGGTGGAACTATTTACAAAGGATTAAGAGGTGTTGTCTTTGGGAGTGGGCATTGAGATTCAAAAAGCTCATTAGATTCCCACTTAATTTTCTCTAACTTGTTGTAGATCAAGATGTGAGCTCTCAGCCTTTCCTCTACTCCACCATCATGGACACTAGCCCATTGAAACCTTAAGCCAAATTCAACACTGCTTTTTATAAGTTACCTTGGTAATGGTGTTTTTATCACAGCAATAGAAAAGTAACTAAACAGTGCCTTTAAAAAAAAATAGATGCTGATTCTGGTAAGAATTGCCAAATAAGAGCATTGACATTCCCGATGCAATAGCCAGCTTGGCAGCATTCACAAATACCCAGGATCTGGCTGTGATCCCAAGACACAGGAGGGCAAATGATGGAGTGCTTGGGTTTATATTTCAGGGTCCTCCTTGCTCTGACCCAACACATAGAAAGTCTCTAGAGAAGGGAATATTTTGAACTCTGTAGAGAACTGAAGCATTCTCGATGTCTCCTGGGATTTAAGAAAAGAAGTAAGAACTTGGACAGTTTCTTCCTTTATTATATACTCATGGCTAAACAAGTAATCTAGTAAAATGACAACTAAGGCACTGCTTGAGGATTTCAATAAGATAAGAAAAGTTCTTCTCCGAGGCAGAACAGACATACAATAAGATAGACCACAAGCTATTTTATAATTGGATGGTAGACTTGTGGCAAGGAAAATTCTAAAGTCTACCTCTTTTGAGTAACGGTCCACATTCCAAATTTTGCTCTCATATGACTGGCTTGAATTAGATAGACATTTGTTACTGTAGCTTGTACAAATTATAATTACTAATTGATCTTAATTTCTAAGTAGACATAAAAGCTGAGCCAGATCAGAGTCACCCAATGAGCTCTGGCAGCCCCACCCCTTCCCTCCCGTGCCAGTGAGTATGGCTTCCCACTGCTCCTGTGATTCAAGGCGTCTTGATCCCTCATCTCAGTCAGAAGTTCCTCAGCAGCGGCTCTTGAATCAGGTAAGGTTGACTCTATTTCCTCTCTTCTGTTATTGGCAAATCAAACGTTTGGACAGGACAGAATTTAGAACAGCAATGGGTATTCTGATAGGCTCCTCAAATGAACTACCATATGACTGAGTGTCTCATTCTTCAACAATAAATACCCTGATAAAATTAAAAATAATTGTCCCATGATAAAGATCTTCCCAGTATGGATGAAGCTCTGGATTTGATGACAGAACAGAAGAAGAGAGGGAGGAGGGAAAGGAGGGAAGGAAGAGAGGGAGGAGGGAGAAAAAAGAGGGAGACGGGAAAGAATTAAGGTCCCTTGGCTTTGCCATTTATCATTTAAAGGAAAAGGGAAGCACTTAGATAAAGAGTTGATAAAGTTTCTCAAAGGGCCAAAAAAGAACTGTGGACAACATGTAACTAAATGATTGATTTTCATAAAACTTTATTTCCAAACCAGGAAGCCAGTCCATGGGTCACAGTTTGCCAACCCCTGCTTTAGACGAGTAGTGATTTGTTTTCTTCCTCATGTCATGAAGAAGACCTGAAGCAGGCAGTTGTGACAGTTCAGCCAGATGCTATCTGATGCTGCCACCCTCTGAAGGCTCAAGTAGAGCAGGAGGATCCACTTCCTGGGCGGCCCATTCTCATGACTGACAAGTGAAACAAGAGTCAGTTGCTTTCCTTGTTAGGGTTGTTTGAGTGTCCCCCACAACATGGAGGCTGGGTTCTCCCAGAACCAGCTGTTCAAGAAACCAGAGTTGAAGCAATGCTTTATTTTTGGGGGGTTGGGGGGAAGAGGTATGGCTTTTCATTTTGCTGTGTTCCTTCAAGTATACAGATCAACTCCAATTCAATGAAATAAAAGCTTGTTAAACCCACAACATGAGGGGGGCTTGGGCTTGGGCATTAAGAAACATCTGAAACTCATGCCATATACCTGGACATCAAGACAAAGGACATCTCTAAAGAGAGGGACCTAGGATGTGACAGTCACTAGAGTTGCCTATCTACCACTATTATTCACTGTGTTTTCTAATGACAGCTGGGAAGACTCCCCGTACAGAGGATCCTGGCAGCATGTGGCGTTAGCCAGGGTTGGGAGAACTTGAAGGTCCAAGAGTACAGTGAGAACAACTCGAAGAGGTATCTTTGAACAGAACAGCTAATGCTCACTCGGCTTCTGCCCTCAGTTGCGCACCAGGCTGACCCTGAGAGGACGAGCTCTGTGCTCCCTCCACTTTACTGTGCAAAACCAGCTTGCCTTCCTTTCTGGGACAACTGCCCACGAGACGACCCTCAGTTTTCCATCTCAATATCTTTCAAAACAGCTCAAGAGATTTCAGATATCCTTAGCCACTTATTTCAGGGCAGACCACCATGCCAGTACCTCTGAGGGATTAAAAATTTTAAAGGATCCTGATGGGGTTTCCAGGTGGAGAGCTCTCTCAATGAAGACCCCTTTCATTGTGGCTGGAGACAGGACTAGATGTCCTGACAGCCACCTCCCATTTGTAACTCATTTCTTAAACTACAAGTTTATTATGCCAGACTCCTTACCTAGGTCCCTGGCCTGCACTTGGCAATTTCCATTTAATTTGAATCACTTCACTTCATTGCATCATATGGAAAGATCCAGGCTGCAGTCTGTGGTCACTCAGGCCCTCCTCTCCGCCCAGCTGCATCAACCAGCACATTTCGTGGGCTCGATTTCATCCAAGCTGTTGATAAATGTTCTGTCTGGAGAAGAGCCCCATGGCATTCTCCCAGCGAATTCCTGTGAGGAATTCATCTGCCGCAAATATCCTGGCAGCGTCTTTATCTCTACGATTTCCCCAACATCAATCACAGCTGCTCTCAGGTCATAAGAGCATCTTTATTTCTAGCCCAGTCTGTGATGGCATCTCAGGCCTCCTCCTGCTATTTTTTTCCCTTGTTTTCACAAATCATTCTAGGGTCCAACCCAACATTCTCCTGGGGAAAAGGGAAATAAAGGGAACTGAATGCTTCTGCTTCTTCTGGAGCCAGAGTTTGGCCAGACATACAGCACTGGCTGCTTCCCTTAGCAGCTGTGTGCCCCTAGGCGAGTTGCTTAATGGCTCTGTGGCTCCCTGTCTCACCTGTAGAAGGAGGAAAGGCACCTTTCCTCACAGTGTAAGCATTAATGTAAATGGGTGAGATTCCTCAGAGCGGCACCCACAGAGCACCGAGGAAGACAAGCCCACTGCCATCACGGTCCTCCCTGTCACTCCTGCTCCCATGATTCCCACAGGAATCTGCCCCAGGTTGGGTATCTCTTCCTTGTAGCTTTTAGGGGAGGAGACTACAAACATCTTTAATTTTTTTTATGTCTCCACCTTTAGTTTCGTCTCTTCTCTTCATCTTCTCTCTTCGTCCTTTTTCTGCCTACTTTACTGCTGTAATTTCCCCCTAAGTACTGCTCATTCTATTCTGCACATTTTAATAAGTTGTTTTCATTTTCATTTCTTTCCAAATATGTTACAATTGTGTCAAGAACTCTTTTTTTTTTAACCTGTAGAGTTAGGGGAGGGAAAAAAATGATCAAGATATACTGCATGAAAAATAAAATAAAATAAAAAAGAAGTATGTCATTGAATCCTCAGATATTTGAAGATTTCTCTAAAAGATTCTTCTTTAATATCATTTGTTGTTGTTTGTTTGGGGTTGTTGTTGTTGTTGTTGTTTGAAATGGGTTCTTTCTGCATAGCTCTGGCTGTCCTGGAACTCACTATACAGACCAGGCTAGCCTCAAACTCACAGAGATCTGCCTGCCTCTGCCTCCCAAGTTCTGCAATTAAAGGTTTACACCACCACACCCAGCCCTTCATTAATTTTTATTTTAATCCCATTGTGATCTGAGAACTGACTTTGAACAGCTACTATTATTTAAAATGTTTACAGCATATTTAATGATTTAGAATATGATCTCTCTTGGTGAAGGCTCTGTGCAAGCTTGAACGAAACTGTGTACCCTGCTCTTCGTGAAAGGAGAATAGTCTATAAAAGTCAATTATATCATGCTGATTAATAACGCTGTTCAGGCCAACTCTGTCTTTATTTCTTTTCTGACTTCTGCATCTATGAATTGCTGCCAGGAAGATACTGAAGTCTCCCAACTACACAAATGGATTTGTCTACTTCTCCTTTCAGTTTGCCGGAGTTCTGCCTCCCACATTTTGATACCGTGTTGTTAGGCACATGCACAACCATGTCCTCTCAGGCACGTGCATGGCCGTGTTCTCTCAGAGCACTGATGGGTCTCCCATTTCACAGCCCCTTCTTTTTACATGATAATTATATTTGTTTGATGTCTGCTACTAACATCGGTGCTTCAGCTCTCTCTGAGTTAGTGTTACCATATATTTCCCCATCTTTTTACATTCAAGCTTTCAGTCTTCATATTTTAAGTGGGCTGGGGTGGGGGTGCAGCTTAATAGTAAAGAACTCACCTAGCATGTACAAGGCCCTAGGTATAATCCCCAGCACCACAAAATACACAGGTAGACAGACAGACAGACAGACAGACAGACAGACAGACATCTTACAGAAAGCCATAGAGCTTAGGAGACACATTTTAAACTAAGCTAAGCCTTCCTCAAATAACTCCCTCCCACATCACCCAGAGTGCAAGAATCCTGTAAAAGCCACTCTCAATACCCCCTGCCCCGTGTGCCTTGTGACATTGCTGCCATCTGTCCCATGTATCCATATACTGTCAAATACACTGGTACTATCACTGCTTTAGATGGTTGTGTTCGACTGTTTTGGCTACAAGGACAGAAGCTTTAGGCTTTGCTTCCGATTCCAAAAGGCCTGTTTGAAAAGAAAGACTTCTAACTCTTCTAAATAGGCAGTAATTCCCAGTCCCCTCTGGAGAAGGGGGTCCCATTAAACACTGAAAGAGCCCTATCATATGAAGTACTCTACTGGATACTGCAGGGCATCATGATTACAGAATTCACACACAGGGCCTCCGGCCTCTGCAGCTTAGAGATACGGAAATGATGACTCAAGTCTGCCCGTGGGCAATCAGAAGAGACAACAGGACAGAGACTCAGCCGGAGCCTTTACCAGGATCCTGCATGAACTGCTACAGAAGACATTATCAAATAAACTGGCAGATAACACTAGAACATGGACAGTAAGCCCAAGAACAGAGCATTGAAGACATTGGAGTATAAACTGTTGTTATGAAAGAGGGGGTTTCCATGTAACTTCCCCTCAAATATGAATGTTAGCCTCAAACAATTTAGAAAAGGGGGCAGAGAGAAATGACAAAGCAGATAGTCCCAAACGTTAACCACAGATAAGCCAGACAAATGATATAAGATCTTCTTTGCAGTTATTGTAGCTTTTCTTCCATAAGTGGAACTTATTCGCAAATAAAAAAAATTTAAAGTGATCTTTTCAGTCTTTTAATATAACACGTTAATATAACCCTACATGCCTGGAAATCTGGAGATTTCCCTCCATGTTTTCAGTATTCTCCATATCACTGAACTAAAACTGCCAAGACATCATTTGGTTTTCCTGATAACAATGCCTTCCAGGATGGTCTTTCTGAAATAGTTGGTTGTTGTCTTGGGTAAGGACTGGGGTCAGGCAAGCCTGCTTGGGTAACTGATGGTGGCTGGAGGTGGCAGGCTGTGACAATGCCCAAGGCCTTGGCCCTGCCATCAGACCACAGCCTCTGGAATTGCATCTGGGTGAGGGTCAAGGGCCCACTCTTTCCTTGAGAAGGAAATAGTGAGCAACATGGGAGACCATTCTCTGCTGTCTATGACATCCATGTACCGTTTCCGTTTTCCTTTTTAATGTAGTATTTTAATTAATGCTTTGAAAATTCATGCTTGTATTTTTAATCATATTTGTTTCCTACTCCGCCCTTTGCTCAACTCCTCCCACACTCCATCTCCACTCTCCACACCTCTTAGTAGTGTTGATGTTGTTGTTGTTACATTTACACATATAAATCTATAAATACAACTTACTAGGTCCATTTAGTGTTGTTTGCATGTATGCTTTTTTGGGCTGACCTCTTAGTATTGGATAATCAATTAGGGGCTCATCCCTGGGGAAGACTGATCCCCTTCTCAGCAATCATTAATTATCTATAACTCTTCATCTGGAGGTGGGGCCTTGTGCAGTCTCTCCATGTTGACATGTCAACTGGAGTTGTCATAGTTTAGGTCTCTCTTGTTCAGTCTACCATATTGTTGAGATGTCATGGGTATAGAAGACACAGTCTCACAGCACGTGATCTAGTACTCTGGCTTTTACAGTCTTTCTGTCCCCTCTTTCATGATGTTTCCTGAGCCTTAAGTGTTGGGCTTGTGTTGTAAATGTATCAGTTGCATTGGACACTCACATTCAGTTATTCTCTCCATTTTGACCCATGTGCCTTTCCATAACTATCTCTGACTGCTGCAAAAAGAAGCATCTTTGATGAGGGATAAGGACTACATTTAGCTGTGTCTATAAGGCTAAGCACTTAGAATACAGTTAGAAATTATACTAGTTCAGGAAAGTGATGACTTTAGGTTTTCCTCTGAGTCCATGGCTTTAACAGGCATGGAGAGTTCGCTAGGTTTACAGTTATAGGGATGAATTTTCTCCTATTGAACCACCTTAAGTCCCATTAGACAGTGATAGACTCCTTCACCTTTAGGTACATCTTACAGTGCTTGGTCACTGTTGTGGTTCAGAGGAACCACAGCATGGTAGACTATTGATTGCTTTGCTTCCGATGGAAGTTTACACAGCACCTTCTGATACTGAGTGCCTGTCCTCAAAGAGGAAGCTTCCAGGTCGGTTCCAGCTCTATTCCTCCAAGTCTTGTGTCCAAGTTGTCCAATATTTTCAGCAAACGGTACTTACCTTCTAATTCTGGGAGATAGCCAAAGGCAATAGCAATATCCTACATTGTTGGACATGGTCTCTTGGACTCCCCTGACCAACAACTTGAAAGAAGTTTCTCATGTCTGGTACTTGAATTTTCCTATAGAAGAGCAACATTCATATCTACTTGTGCCAGAAAAAAAGGGGGGGAACACTGAAAAGAGTAGTGTGCCTATGGAAACCACCAAACCTCTCTCAACTCCTCGATCCTGACCTAACCTCAGCCCAGAGCTTTGGCATGCAACCCTAAGCCAAGAGTTTTCAGGGAAAGCTGCATAGTAATTATAATCCTCCACTCTCTGCCTCTGTTCTTCTTTCACTGTGGTGGAGTGGGATGAAGAAAGCAAGCTTCCGGCTTTTGAGCTGTATGTGGTCCTCAGAACCATTACCTGGAAGTCCCACAGTGCTCCTATGCAATGCAGAAGCATTGCCACAGATAGGAAAGGCTTGGAAGTCAGGTGGCCTGATGCAAGTCATACCTTTCATAGGATTCAGATGAGAATCAGGAGCTGAGGCTTCAAACCAGATAACAAGTTGCTCCTGCTCATGCTTTGTTCTGGAGCAACCTTGGCTCTTCCCACTCTATGCACGGATTATCTCCAGCCATTTCCTCAGCATGCCATTTCATGCACCATACCACGGTACAGACGATCTTAACTCTGCTTGATGGACAGCCAAGTTCCTGAGACCCAAGCTCAAAGATGGCACAGGATCTGGTGTGCAGGCACTGCTCTCATGTAAAGGCTCTGATTTTTCTGAATACCCTAACAATGGACTCTAATAAACAAAAGACTTGCACTATGTCTGGGCACTGAACCTTCCTTGAGGTTCCCAGCATGCTCCACTTCTCCAGGTGTGTTCTCTGGGTATGCCCTTGGACAAGGTATCTGTCACTACCTGAACAGTTACCTGCCCAAGGCTGCCAATCAAGCTTCCTTGAAAATTCCCCCCAGACATCCCTTCCCCACAAGGCTTTGTAATGCTTGCTTGGCTATGTCAGAAACACACTGTTGCTGTTTACTGAAGCCCCTTCTACTGCTGTGGCTGCCTGTCTGTTTTAGTAGGTAGGCTGTGTATCCAGCTCCAGACCTTGGTGGCATTTATGCTTATGTACACAGAAACTATCACTCTAAGTAACATAGGCAAATGAATGAATGATTCCCAAGAATCTTTATAATCTGTTTCAAGCATCTGGGTCAGTCATTGTTTCTTTCACACAAGTCAAGTTACTTTCTTGGTGGCTTCACCAATACAATGGTGATAAATCTTCTCCAGCATAGAACTAACTGTTCCAAACAATTCCCATGTACATTATGGTGTAATGGAGGAAGGAGACAGCCAAGAAACTTTGTGGACCAGTAGGTCTCAACCTTCCTAATTCATTGATTAAAGTTCCTCATGCTGTGGTGACCCCGCTCCCAACCATAAATTATTTCATTGCAACTTCACTAACTGTTATGAATCACAATGTATCTGAGATGCAGACTATCTGATATTTGGCCCTGGGGAAGAACTGTTCCACATCCCCACAGGTTGAGAACCTTGGCTGTAGGGGGAAGGCTTATTGGGAGATCTAACTTGCCTGGACTTCTCTGCCTTAGCTACTTATTGAGGTTGCCTGGGAAATTTCACAGGCTTTAATACAGGACTCTGAGATGTTGAGATCTGGCCCAGGTGACACTGATGTGCAGCTTAGACTGAGAATGCTGGCTGATCCTGGGCCATGATGCCTTCACCTTGGTGGCTAGCACTTGAGTCTTCCACTTGGAATTCTCCAAGCGTAACTGAATCTACATCAGCTGGAGGGCTGTTAAACCAGAGTTCAGGACTGCACTCAAGTGTATGACTCAGCAGCTCTGGGGAACAATCCGGATCATGTTTCTTAGATCTCACCAAGAGATTTTGCTTTTCTGCTCTGAGAACTACTGGGTTCAAAACACTGTGGGGCTTTTTCACCAAGTTCCAACTCAGGCCTGCTGGTATCTTTTAATTTTGTTTAATGAGTTTAGGCATATGTGGCTACTATATCACAGGATGTGGGAGAAATCCAGAGACTCTCAGACCCATGAGGTACTTTCATCACTTCTTTCAAGTAAAGGAAAATGTATGCCCTTGCCTGGCCTGTGGCATATGATAATGTGTACCCACAGGGCACTCACCTAAGATTCAGGCCCTCAAACCAGGCTTTAAAATGATAAGGGGCAGATACTAGAAAGCATTTTCAGCTAGCCACAGGGGCAGCTTACATGACTCCTGCAGAACATTCTACAGGAGAGAACAACAAAGCAGGAAAGCCCCTATAATATTCCAAAAGAAATGTACAGAAATCAATGGTAGCAGTGTGTATGACTTTAAGCCCAAAGAATAATGCAGTAAAAAGAAGGTACATTTCAGGAGGAAAGAAATCACTGGAATAAGACAGCCAGGCACTCACAAGAATTGTGAAGAGCCAGCAGTGTAGCTGATGGGAAGGCTGATGACGGAATGACTAATGACTAACGGAAGTCCATGGGCCAGAGAAACAGCACAGCGTAGAGCTGGTAGCCACACAGGATGTTGGCACCGTTACACCTGAAGTGGGTGAATCTTGGAAAATTCTTCAGGAGAGGGAGAGCTGCTAGCAGCTACAGCCTTTGTGTAAGACACAGCCACCTTGTCCCACTCTCTCAATCTGCACTGTTCCTGCCCACCAGCAATCCCAGGCAAGACAAGCCAGAGCTGCTACTGCACACCTATACGAATCCATCAGCTGGAAGGACAACGTGCAAGAGTGGTAATTACAAGAACAGTGTCCAGATCATGACTGTAGATGAGAGTTGTGTAGAAGGAGCAGGTGACCGGTGAGACGTGGCACCAGAGCTCAATGCTATCTTCATGCACTTGGTGGTCATGTGGGTCAGAAGAGTGGAATCCCAAGTCTAGCTTCGAATCCTGGCTCTATCACCTCCGAATGGAGGTGTGTGTTATGGCCTGAATATGGGAGGCCCTCATAGGGTCATCTTATGAATGTTTGGTCTCCAGCTGGCGATAGCATTTTAGGAAGTAGGACTTGGCTGGAAGAAGTAGGTCACTAGGAATAGGACATTGAAGGTACCTTGTCCCTTCTCTGATAGGTATTCTCTGCTTCTTTCTTTCCTTCCTTCTTTCCTTCCTTCCTTCCCTTCCTTCCTTCCTTCCTCCCGTGTGTGTGTGTATGTGTGTGTGTGTGTACATGTGTATGTTTCTGCCACATGTTCTTGTTACTGTAACATTCTGCCCAAACATACAGGGTCAAGAGATCATTTACTGAACCCTTTCTGCCAGGTATCTGCTCATAGTAATGATAAAAGTAACAAGTACAGTTGTTGAAAGGCTGTTCTCCCTGGTGTTTTAACTGAGACCTCATTTCCAAGGTTGTTCATATAGCACTGGAGAGTGTCTCCTCAAAGACCAGGCAGTATAGACAACCTGGTTTGTAGAAATACAGTTGCTGTAGTCAATACTCAGTGGTATTCTGCCTCAGGGTCCCCTGTGTTCTGCTAGCTCCCCAAGCTCTGCAGCAGGCTAACTGGCTTCTGGTCAAGCAGGAGAAATGTCATATTCTTCACAGCTCTGGATACTCATGCCTCTCTCTAAGTCTTTCTCCACTTAACATGGGAAAAACAGATGGGCCGTGGCGATCAGCTGATGCTTGCTAAGGGCTGAGGCAAGCTTTTGGTCATGGATAAGTACCCTAATTAATTACTCTATCTACTCTTATAAACAAACATTTGAAACTCAGAAAAGATCAAATAAACATCATAAAAGTGGCCTTCAGGCCCAAGGTAGGTGAGGAGACAATTATAAATTTCTTTGAATGAAATGAAGTTTCAAAAAGATGTGACCATAGACTGGAGTTACCATGGGGTGACTTTAAAAGAGTCATGCTAAAACGAGGAGACAGAAAGCCAAACATGTCAAAAATCAGTTTTGTAGAATGAGTGACAGATACCACAAACATCCCAGCTGGATGTGAGCTCCTAGAACATTCTAGAATAGATAATTACACAGACGGTTTGGGGCACTGTGTGAGAAAGAACTTGGTAAATTTGGGAGGCAGGATGAATTCACAGAGTAACACCTTGTGCTACACTATGTTGTTTGACAAGATCATTGGATTAATCACCAAAATGCTGTAAGGTAGAATAAATCTTGGTTTCAGCAGGAATGGGAAAGATGGGCAGGAGAAATGTGTGTTAAATGAGAAGTAATACACTGACTGGTATGAAGCAAGACTTTTTTTGTGGAGAACCAGCTCCTTCTGAGTGTTGGATTTAGCCAAGAATTAAAACTAGAACAGGTCTGAAGATGACATGAAGCTAGGAGGAAGGACCAACATGACTATAGAAATAGTCCAACAGACCATAGCCTGCCCCCAGCAAGACTGCAGGGATTTTTGATGATGGTGGTGGTGGTGGTGGTGGAGGTGGTGGTGGTGGAGGTGGTGGTGGTGGTGGTGGTGGTGGTGGTGGTGGTGGTGGTGGTGGTAGAGGTGGTTAATTTCACTTACCTGTAGGCTCCACATGAACCAAGAATAGGATGCAGCTACAGCACCTGTCCATTCAGGCAATGCATCTGTCCAGGGCACTGCTCTGAGTCTGAGTATCCTCTTGTTTAATCTTACAGCCATGCTGCAAGGGAAAATATTGCTTCCTCTTGACAGAGGAGGGAGGGCAGTCTCCAACAGCTGGAACAGTACTGTTTCCCTGGTAGCCAGGTCTATGTCATCCTTTGGCCTGTTAGGGTCCAACATGCACATGCTCATATCAAGGTGCCATGGGCATACAACGGCAGAGCTGTATCTGGTTTTCAGTGGTCACAGTTATAGGAAAAATTGCTGAAGAACCAGAACACATCAATCTGGGGAAAACCTTAGACATTGTAGACACTGACATGTAGACATGTGGACATTGACAGTCATAACTATGAATGATCAAATTCCTTTGCTCTAGGTCTGGCTTCTGTCCTTATCCCTCTGTGTCCCCTCTCCCCCCACACCCAGTTCTACCAACCTGCTGGCAGTTGTCTGAACATTCTTCTTGTCACCTTGAGGCCATCAGACTTGACGTGCCTCCATCACCCACTGTGGCTGTCTGGTCAACACTACTACCTCTTCCCACAGATCTCTTACTCCCCACCCCCCAAGGAAGAATTGTTCTTTTATCTAAGCCTGAGCCCCCTCTCCCTCCTACAGAGAGCCTGTCAGCTGCAGCCCCTTCAAGATTCCCCATAATGTACTTTCTGTTCAAGGATGGAGCCTTGAAGCTTACTCATCCCTGGTAAAAACCAAAACATGGTACTGAGAAGCCCCTATAAACATCAAATCCATTATCCCAAAGTAATCTATTAGCTTAGATGATTTACGTCTAAAATGCCACATGAACAGGTAATTTCTTAATGGGCATTTTTAAAGCTGCTGCTTAGGAACTCCAAAATCCATCTCAGGAGAGAATGAAAACACAGCAGCACTTTCGAAGGCTGACTCCCTTAAACAGTAGTCTCCTTTATCTCTCCTACGGCCTCCGAGAGGGATCCAACTTGTGAAGTTTGCCCAGTTTCTGATACGAGGGTCTTCTGCTCTGTTTTAAAAGTACTTGTATCAGCAATGAATTTACAGAGAATTCTGGAAGCACCTGGCTGAACAGGACAGGCAATCACAAATTAGTAATAGCAAAGGCCATCTCTCTGGTTCTCGACACTAAAATGAGAGTGGATCCAAAGGAGTGCTGGTGGGTATGTATGTTTGTTCCATAGGATCAAATCAATGGATGCCAAGTTTTGCCTACACCCATCAGCACAGCTCTACACATCTTCTTCTCAAGGCAGCACGATAGTGAAACTGCCCTCCTTCCCTCCCTCCCTCCTCTCCATGGACCACCAACTATGAGAAGAGGCTGTGGAACATCCAGCCTGAGAGGATGCCTTTATTTGGTCTATGTTTTGTGTAGCCACAAGTGCTTGTTCTGCATAAAGTAAACCACAAAAGGCAAGATTAAACGGGTCTTGGTTCCCAGCATCGTCGGCACGCTGTTCTGTTTAAAGTACTGGACCTAAGATCTGCCAAGGCTCCTCAAAAAAAAAAAAAAAAAAAAAAAAAAAAAAACCATACATGGTAGGAATCTCCTCTCCCATCCTCATACAAAAGATATTTGAGCAGACAGTAAACAGCAAGCTTTATAAGTAAGCAAAAGGCAGGGATGCTAAAAAGGATGTGAAGACAGAGGGGTTTATCCTATGCAAGCAGAACTGCGCCCAGAATCTAATTTTAGCCTTTACTCCCACAGATACACTTAGAAACAACCTTTCTTTCAAAGGAGGGTTAACATGCTGGAAACTGGCACTTTGTTTTTGATGGGTCTATGGTTGTTTGGGGTTTCTCCTTAACCTTACATTGTCTATCATGTTGGCCTGTTAGATTTGACCCTCCCAGGCCAGTCAGGAATGTAGTCACTGCTTCTCTGATCCCAGAAACTGAAAATGATCTTCATGATGGTGGAAATGCTCTCTTCCATCGAATGCTACATTTTTCTAACATTTATCATGTTCCTGCATTTTGCAAAGGGAGATTTTGAAGCCAATTACTTGAAACAGAAGGTCTCCCCTTCACATAAGTAGGCCAGGTTTTCTGCTCAGACAACAAAAGCTCCCAACATTATAATCCACTTTGGGACAAGTTTCTTGTTAGAAAGCCACCCTCCATGCTAATGCAACTTATACCCACTGCTCTGCTCTATTTCTGACCCGTGGTCTTTTCTACATTTTGCATATCCTTACCAACGTTCTCCCCCAGGCTACAGGGCCTTGGCTATTTCAGCTTTCTTCCTCCTGGTGTCAGACACTTTGGCTGCTTGGTCACTCCCTGCTGCTTATACTCATTGCCCTATGTCCCTTTAAAACAGAGCTGTGGACAGTGAGTGTGTGTCATTTTACCTCTGTCCAAACATCTAGCTGTCAGTTCTTACTACCCAACCTCATCTTCCCTGACTCCAAGGACAGGCTGCAGCTGTTCAGTGAGCATTAATTGGTGCTGATAAACTGTAGTGGCAGGAAAATATATGACAAATCTGCTCACTGACGCATGTAAAAAAGGGGTTTTGGTAGATTTATTCATGTCAAACCCTACTTTGGTAATTCAGATGGAGTGAGGTTGGCAGCTTCTTGGACCTCACTGCCCATGGGCTGGGAAAAGTGACCTGGATCTACACAGGGGTGCAATGTTTTTAACCTCAAATGTGGATATTAAATATTACACATTTGGTTCTATGTCTGTACTGATTCAGAACAAAGACATCTTACTAGGTAAAAATCCTTTCCCAACCCAAGTAGTTGAAGGTGTGTTATAAATGACATTTAAGGGTTTCACTCACACACACACATACACACACACACACACACACACACACACATACACACACACACACTGTTCTTAATATGTTTTCATTTGAAGAGGACTCAGTCAATATAAAGGTCATGAGTAGATAGCGTAACATAAGGGTGTTTCCTTTATAATGAGACAAGGGATATTTTAAGAGAGAATAACACTGCTTACCATAAGCAACCATATTATTTCTCAACATTATATAGTATTTAAAAATGACTGCTATAAATGTTTGACTGGCCAATTAACTCCTTGGACAGAATGTGGTTTTCTTCACATGACGTTGTATACTGGCTTGGCTGTATCCACAAAGAACAGATGCTGGACAAGCGCTTACGTGCAGCTGCATCTATTCACAATTAGGATGCTCTGGCCATTCTGAAGAAAGATCCCTGGCCCATCTGCATTTCCTTCCCTGCCACCACTTTTCCAAGTAGAATGCTATTAGTCATAAATTACCAGACGGCCTCTCACTCTGCAATCAGAGGCCTGTGGGAGCCACTTGTGGAAGGCCTCTGGAAAGGCCTTATCTGAAATGAAGTATAATACATCCAGTGGGTTAAGACATACCACATTTCTACAGAAAACGTCATTAAACAGACAGAGCAGAATCTAATAATAAAGTAGTTCGTTGAGACTTATGGTTTTATTATTATTTATTTTTAGAAAAGAAGAGAGAATGTACAAGATGCAAAGTCTCATACAGTATGTTATTGTTGGTTGCCTAACACCAGCCCTGTCTTGTAACTCAGTGATGGAGGTGGTGGATAGCAGGGATGTGCTGGAGACTGATCACGGACACACAATACACCACAGATGAGGACAGATGATGTTGGGCCAGCCTGTTTCAAAAGCAAGCCAAGACATGGTAGAAAGCAAGGAAACCAATGGACCTCTCTCCATGGGGAAGGCATGGGTGTGAACCCACAAGCATTCCCCCATCCCACAGCACCCACTACCGCATCAGACCACAGCAATCACAAAATGGAATGGTCCTTTGGTGTTTCTCTGCAGGGATATTCAGGTTCCCAGTGTCTTATTTCTGATTTTCTTTTCATATTTGAGTCCAGAATTCTTAAAGCAGTGTAGGGGCTTAGCATCTTGAATTTTTCAGGATCCGGTTCTGCCCAATGGTAATTTGCTAAAAGGAACAAAAAGAAAATATTGCTAAGATAGACTGCAAAACCTGCTTTTAAAACCTACCACTACAAACATTAAGAGTTAGCTGAAGAGTCCGGGCAGTGGCGGCACATGCCTTTAGACCCAGCACTTGGGAGGCAGAGACAGGCGGATTTCTGAGTTCAAGGCCAGCCTGGTCTACAGAGTGAGTTCCAGGACAGCCCAGGATATACAGAGAAACCCTGTCTTAAAAAAAAACAAAAAACAAACAAAACAAAAAACAAAAAAACAAAACAAAACAAAAAGAGTTAGCTGAAGGTATCACTTCAAATTCACACAAAAGCACAGCATCACGTTGCCTCACTTAACTGTGCAAAATCTAGCAACTTCTGATATGTAAACCCAAAGATCTTCCCACACATGTATCTTCACAACAACCTTAGTGTTTGAGTTTTAAAAGATAGTAAATATTTTCTTTATTTATTTTATGTATGTGAGTACATTGTCACTGTCTTCAGACACACCAGAAAAGGGCATCAGATCTCATTACAGACGGCTGTGAGCCACCATGTGGGTGCTGGGAATTGAACTCAGGACTTCTGGTTAAGAGAAGCTCTTAACCACTGAGCTATCTCTCCAGCTCCCCTGTGTCTTTATTTTTTGAGGCAGTATTTCATCCTATAGCTCAGGCTGACCTATAACTCACTGTGTAGTCTGAGGCTGGCCCTGAGCTTGCATTAATTTTAACTCCCTAGGATAACAGTTTTGAACCGTCATGCAAAATCTGAACATATTCTAAATGGCCTTTTGCATTCTGAAGTAAATGAAAAGGAAAATACAACATGCCAAAATTGTAATGTTAACCATTCACTAGGAGAAAATTCATAGCACTTAGTATTTATACAAGGGAGAAAACTGACAAATCCATAATCTGAATTTCTACTTTTAAGGAAATAATACAGGCAGAAAAACCTTCAAAACAAATCTAAACAAGAGAAACAAAGAGAGCATATGTGTATGTATATAACATATGTATGTGTATTTGAATATTATAAAATAGTTTTCCATATGGATTTTCAAACAAACTTAGTGGTACTTATCTCTTCCTAATCCACTTCTCTGTCACCTTCCCATGTGTGTGTTAGGTATAGGATATTTTCCCTCAAGTCAGGGGTGTCTCAGAAACCCAAAAACAATACAATACAAAATAATACAAACTGTTATTTTTGGTTGCCCACCAGAACTTGAGTATAAGCCCTCCTTGCTGAAGACACCATACAGTTTGATCAGAGTGCACAGAGAAATCAAGTTAGTCCTGACTAGCAACCATCCTCTAATAGCTAGCTTTCATAGGCCTGAAAGGGAATTATGCAGGTTGCTGGGGGTTAAAAAAGTCACCAGTAGTCTTATCCTGTCCTGTGATCTACAAAAGCCACAAGTGTAGCACAGTATGCCCATGTGTGCAACAGTGGCATGAATGTGATGGGAATAGCCAACCATTCTGTTTATTAAGGCAGGCTCCATACATATGATGAAACACGTATCTAGTAATATGAATCCATCCAACAGCGCATGGTTGGAAAACGTATAAGCCCCAGGAGTGAACTACTATTATTATTTTGCTAGACGGACACAACATCAAGCTGTTCTCTAAATTCCTCTCTCTACCTATAGATAAGTACAGCTCACAGATCTTATGAGGACATTTTCTTCGTGCAGTGACTGGCAGTTAGTGCAGAAACGTACAACTGGCTGAAGCATAGAGAATGAGTGTCTAGGGAGTACTCACCACAGGAGCATCTATGCCATACCCTCTCCCTACAAGGCTCGGGGACCATTGTGGAAGATTGTAAGAGTCAGTCAGGCTCAGGAAGACCAGAGTGAAACCTGTCTCCTGAACATGACAGGACCACTGAACTCGTGAAATCACAGCAACTGTGGTTTCTTATACACAATCAAGTCAGTCATTATTCCAGCAAGAGGAGGAGGAGGCTTCCAAGGCCCTC
>NW_021604587.1:4223491-4224755 GCF_004785775.1 Grammomys surdaster
GAGGGGGGGGAGGGGGACGATAAAAGGTCCAAAACCATGCTAGAAAGTGGAGATGAGGCTGGAGATGGGGACAGTGACACCATCAAAAAGAAAAAGAAGAATAAAGTAAAAGTGGTGGAAAAGATGTCTGAATAGTATAAGCCACTTCTTGAAGCATTATGTCCAGCTGGGAGGGGAAAGAAACGCCTTACTGAAAAGACTTTTTGTTGAGGGAGAACAGAAGTCCCAGAGTAGAAAGTTCTGGTACACTTTTAGCTGCCACTTGTGACCCCAGTTAGCTGGTGTGGCCATCTCATCCCTTCCTGTCCAGTTTTAAGGATCAGAGATAAAATCAGGTCTTTGCCACAAGCCCTCTGCTTGCTGGAGGAAGCCACACCTTTAGACATGACTGACTAGTAACTATCTGCAGCTGTCTACTAACGCCCAGCTTCCACAATAACAGTCCTCTCCTACTTTGCTTTTTAAAAAGCTTATAAAAATAAAATCTGCTAAATAAAATGGTATGGAACCTTCCGTGAGTAAAAAAAAAAAGAATGTAACTGAACTGTGTTCACTGGAGAAGCCTTATCTCTAGTGTCCTGTGAGGGCTGCTCTATTCAGGTACTGACCTTGCTGGCTGGCCTGGTGGCGTCTATGGGGTTTAGGCTGGTACTCTGTGCATTGTTGTGTACAACAGGATTTCTCCAACTCAATATGGCTGTTTGTGTTTGTTATGGAAGGCTAAAGCATTCCTATACCTTCCTGTTTGTTTCCTTCTGAAGAATGGAATTGTTCATTGCTGGGAGAATGTAATCTGTAGCTTTAAAAAGTATCCCTATTACCTTTACTAATTGATAATAACCTTGGACTGGCAGAGCAAAAGTAAGAATATTTTTATTAAAAATCTGATACTTTGATCATCCTGATAACCCCTTAGAAACAGTGATCACGGGAGTGTTCACATACTTGGGTTTGATGCCTTGCTTTTTCTTTGACTATTTGTGTTTACTGTATTGCTTGTTCCTTGACTATTTGCATCTATTGTATTGCTAGAGCCTCAACCTAGAACTGGCCTTAATATATGCATGCAATCAAAATGGTATAAAAGCATAAAGGAGGAGGGGGGATGGGCTAGAGGGTTCTAGGGAGGAGAAATGGGGAAACAGGATGGCATCTGTATTGTAAATAAATAAAATATCCAAGAAAAAAAAATCTGGGGTTTGTGTCTTATTTGGAAAAAGGAAGGAAGGAAGGAAGGAAGGAAGGAAGGAAGGAAGGAAGGAAG
>NW_021604587.1:4224765-4256082 GCF_004785775.1 Grammomys surdaster
AAGGAAGGAAGGAAGGAAGGAAGGAAGGAAGGAAGGAAGGAAGGAAGGAAGGAAGGAAGGAAAGAAGCCCTAAAGGCATGCAGGCAGTTTGATCTTTTTTATTATTATTATTGGATATTTTATTTACATTTCAGATGTTATCCCCTTTCCCCATTTCCCCCCTCCAGGAACCACCAATCCTATCCCCTCTCCTCCTGCTCCTATGAGGATGTGCCCCCACCCACCCACCAGCTCCCACCTCCCTCGAATTCCTCCACACTGGGGCATCCAGCCTTCCCCGAAACCAAGGACTTCCTCTCCCACCTATGCCCGACAAGGACTTCCTCCCTTACATATACAGCTGGAGCCATGGGCCCCTCCCTATGTGCTCCCAGGCTGGTGGTTTAGATCCTGGGAGCTCTGGTTATGGAGACATTTTCTCACCTGAGGTTCCCATCTGTCAAATGACTCTAGACCACTGTTTCTCAACCTGTGGGTCACAGCCATCAGAAAACACATATTTCTAATGGTCTTAGAAACTGAGACACTTTTCAGTAGCAAAATCACAGTTATGAAGTAGCACTGAATTGTAGAAAATCATTTTATGGTTGGGGGTCACTGCACCATGAGGAACTGTATTAAAAGGTGGTGGCATTAGGAAGGTTGAGAACCACTGCTCGAGGCTATGTCAAGTCGACATAAGGCTAGAAGGCATAAATGGTGTAGATAATACAATAAGCTGAAAGAAAATACAATGTGTCAAGAATTGAGATGTCATATTGAGATGTTTGAATTGTAATTGAACTAAACAATAATTTTTACCTGGGTTAATCCTTATCGATATAAGAGATAAAAATGGCGATATCAGTGCAGACCCTAAGACAGTAAAAAAAAATAAAACAAAACAGAGGCAGGTACAGTGGCAAAAGCCTGTGACACCAGCACTTGGGGGAGCAAGGCAGGAGAAGCATATGTTTGTGAGCAGCCTGGGCTGTTTTACATTTTGTCTGAAAGAAATTAATTAAGTTAAATACAAATAAAATAAAACCTATATATCACAAGATCATACTCACATAGACATATGGAATAAACTCTTTGAAGAACAGATACAAGCCCTTTTAGTGGAGTAGGAGTTGGGGAGCTGGGAACCCAAAGCAAGGACTAGAAAGATGTAACCTGGGTACCTGGGTATGGGACAATTTTAATACCACTCAAAATAGTTGTTTTTTAACATAAAATGTCCAAGTGAGCTTTAAACAATACAACAATAATGTGAATTATATGAGAAAAAGTTTTAATTATATATGGCATTCTTAGTTAATCCTGAACTAGTTGTGATGGCTCATGTCTATAACCCCAGCATGCAATGTGGGAGAGAACAATAAAGGGGGATTATTGTGTGCATTTCTAGAGGCCAGCCCTGGCTGCGTGTGTGAGTGTGTGTGTGTGTGTGTGAGTGTGTGTGTGTGTGTGTGTGTGTGTGTGTGTGTGTGATGTTTCCCTTTGTAATTCTGAGGGTACAATAAACCCAGCTGACAAACTACTAAGCTTCATGATTTCTCATCTAAAAGTGGAACTAAATTCCAAAGCTTAACAGGGTACTTTCTGTTTCCCCACAGCTAAATGGTACCTGGATGGATTTTAGGGAAAGCCTAAGATTCTAATAGCAACACCACTCTGTGAGTCTGCTTTCTGATAACTTCAATGGCACCATGAGCAGATGCCTTGGGGAGTTAGGCTTGCTATGGAGGCCCCTCCATGCATATAAGAAAAGCAAGCTAGAAACACGGCTAGTCCACAACCTTTGGTTTTGTTTGCAAACCTGTCAGGAACTGACTTCTCCCCCCAGGCCCACTCATACTCTGGAGGACTCCTTCTTCCAGTCCTGCACTGCTTCTGAACAAGCATCCGAAGGTGCGGCAGGTGGGACCACATGATGCCATTCTCAGAACCTCACTGTTTCCAGGTTTTAGCCAAAGAAAATAAGAGAGCAGGTTTGTTTCTGTACTATACTGAGGTGATAACCCAAACCCATGAACTTGAGTCTCTGAAAGGCTCTTTCTTCAGCTGCAACTCCAATAAATGGTACTCTGGAATTGTTTCCCACCCTGACCTTCAGAGAAGTCCATCCATCCTCCTGGCACAGACTGAAACTGCACTTTTGTTTTTTAACTTGAGCTTTAAAATTCTGCTTGAATAAATTTTCCTTTCCTTTCTAGATTAACTTTAAGTACTCTATAATATTCTAAATTTGGAGAGACAATTTTATGATTCAAACGTATGACATACAAATGGAAAATATAAAGTTTACTCTGGAAGAATAAATGACTTCATGACACTTTCAAGTGAAATGAAGCGGCTGACACTGCACCGAGCAGTCCGAGCTCGAAATGAGAGGAAACGGACAGAGGAATCTGACTGGGAAACACACAAAAGAGTCAGGCCAGTAACAGCTGCCTCGGAGATGACGACGAGCTGGCAGGGATTTTTGGTTTGTTTGTTTGTTTGTTTGTTTGTTTGTTTGTTTTCTTCTTTGAGCAATGTAGCATTTCTGAAATGTGCTAAGTGAAAAATTTTGTAATAAAATTATATTTCCAAACAGGTTTTAAAAGAGAAAATTTCTCTGCAAATTTCCCACTAAATTTGTGATTCCCTACTAAAAGAAATGTAACAAGAAGGAATCTTAGAGATTTTAGTCTAAAAGTTCTCCGACCTTTTAGGTATGCATCAAGGCAGAAGGACACCTGTCCTGAATGACTAAAAGCTAACTGTGCTTTCAGAGTCGACCTTACTGTGATGGGCATTCCAATGGGCCTAATCATGTGTCAGCATTAATACCACGAGTGACATGCTCTCAACAAACCCCGAAGCCTCTGCCAAGCAGCAGACACTGGCCTGGCTGTAAACCTCTGCCCTCCACCATGAGACTGGTGGATGCATGTTACTCTCTTTCTAACCTGTGTGTTGCCATTTTCCTCCTCATTTCCTCCACTACTAGAGGAAAACTTAGGGATGGGTTGCTGGCCATCCCCTGGGAGCACCTGCAGACAATGATGTCACGTGTCAGGAGCTGTACCACCACCACAGCTCACAGCCTTTTGGACTACCGGCTTCCTCCAGATGTGCCAGTGGCTCTTTTTATTGCCTTCGAACACCAAGGAGTGAGGAACATCTTCAATGAGGCCAATGCAGGACCGGAAGCTAGGAATCCTTCAACAGCCTGTTCAAATACAGATATTGTGGCTCAGATCTGTACTTCTAGTACTTGGGAGACTAAGGATGAGACTGGCGTGTGTTTGGGGCCAGTATGGGCTACATAGTAAGTTTCAGGCTAGCCTAAACTAAAGAATAAATACTTTATCTCAAATGATTATGATGATGATGGAGATGATGGTGATGGTGATGATGATGATGATGGAGATGATGGTGATGATGATGATTGAATGAATGAAACCACATCACTATTGTTGACTTTTAATTAATCACTTTCTAGCTTCAGGTCATTTGTACAACTACAAGGCACAAGTTCTAGACTCAGAACATACAGGACACCACAGGTGTTCTCCAACTCACTGTTCAAAGCAAAATAAAACAAAAAAACAAGCTTTGATTTATTTACTAATTTCATGTCACAGCTGGGAATCCAACTGGCATTCATTTACCTAGAAGAGTAGTACTGTTTTGTCAAAAACTTAAGACTTTCTGGAAAAGTCCACATTGTCAGTGAATTTCTGAAACTGTTAGCACTATTAAGATGCCAGTGAGTACCTCTAATGAACTGCCAAGAGGACTTGGGTCTTTTACCAGCTAGACCCACAAAGCAAGATCTGTCTCAAGCAAACAGTAGAAATTTGACAAGGAGTGGCGATGCCACACTACAACAATCTCAGCCCTTTGGCAACATTTTGAGAACTCAAGACCAGCCTGAGTTACTTAAAGGGTTCAAGGACAGCCTGCCCCACATAGTAAGACCCTGTTCCAAAAACCTTGGGCTAAGACACAATGCCTGACTTCCAGGTAAGATGGCAGATTAGAAGGTACCTCTTCCTGTGACCCACTTAAGGTGAAATGGCCATATATGAAAGAATTGCCTATTGCAAAGAGGGAAACCAGAAGCTGTTTGGAAATCACAAAGGCAGTTAGTGAATGACTCAGAGTTGGGCAGTGCCCATCCCCCAAAGCCAGGGTGAACACTGTTCAGATGCACAGCCCTCATCCAGGAGCTAATCTAGGGATCCCAGGTAGAAAGAAAGGGGACATCCCTACCATCAAAATAATTCCACACTCCTCAAAAGCCTTAAATGTAGCAGTCCATTTTGGTGAGACAGATTCCTTTCACTCATGGGTCAAGAATAATCAGAATAACCATTTTGTCAGCCTGTATGACTCAGGGAGCGAGAAAGGGCTAGCCATCATCTTGAGAAAGTACATGTTGTTCAAAACTAACCCACTCTGGGGGGGTCTGAGAATAATCCATAAGATAGGAATCTGAATTTAAACCAGCTCCAGCCCCAGAGCAAAAGATAGTTCTGGGAGATAGATGTGGACAGCAAGAAAGCCTAACACTGAGTCGCTCAATAGTGGAGGCTTTGGGAGGCTTGACTGAAGCTGTAAAGCAAACAACACCGCCATCAACAGAAGACTCATCAACTGAGATGCAGACTTTGGTCACCAGGAGCCTACAGCCAGTGTGTGGGTTCAACCCCTGGAATCACCCGTCATAGAGAACACTGAAGTTTCAACAGTGCACCTGATGCCCACAGCTGCATCCTTCCAGTACCGTAATTAATAGTCCGGAGGTCCTGAAAGAACTAAGGCAGGTTTTAGCCTGTACAAATCTCAGTGCTGTGGGTGCTTCTCATAACTTCCAACACATTTTAGGATACCCTGTCCCCTCAGTTAGAACAGCATAGGGACACCATCTGAGAAGTCTCCAGGTAAGAGAACCATAGAACACAAAGCTAACTGTGGACAACAGAGGCCCTTGGTACACAAAGAAAGGAAGCTGTCAAAGTGAAAACAGGTCCAATAAACACTGGACACTTGTCCAAAACACACTCAAGGCCAGCATAAACCATGGGAAAGCCAAGAGTTCTCAGGTGCAACTGACATTCCCATCCCCAAGCAGAGTTCTTCTCGCTGTTGTCAGAATTGAAGACCGAGGAATCAGACTCCAAAGAGGCCAACAATGAAGACGAGAGGCCAGGGAAGGTTTCTTCTGCTCAACATCTTGTTTCTGTGCTATAATGATATTAGGTAAATTTCTGAGACACTCACACAATCCATCCATTAACCTATAGAAGTATAAAAGTTGACATCAAAGCAACTGTCCTGAGGTAATACTCCTTCAAAGAATGTTTAATCTTACATGAAGCTTACACAGTTCCTGAAAAATATTTTGACAAAAATTCTACAAGGTGACATAGTGGCTTCTTCACTTTCATACATTCTAGAACATTCCTCAGAAACAAATCAGCGTGTAAAAGGTGAGCAAACACCTTAGCAATACTCCTTATTTCTTTCTACATGATGTGCAGTGCCATATTGTTCACTGAATATTCTTTCAAATGATTCCACGCACTCCTTTTCCAGCACGCAAACTCGCCCAGCTACTGAGCCTAAAAGCCGCTCACGAACCCTCTGTTGGCACAGCAATCAAGCATCACAGCAGTCTTCTTTTGTTTGGACTTCCAGGGACCTCCTTCTGTCCACTCTGTGAGTGTCTTCTTCAAACTGGAAACTTGACTGGAGTAGCAAGTCATATGACAAAATGAGACCAGATGAGCTTCAGCTTCGCCATGAGCAGTCCCTGTCTCCTTTACTAAGAATTTTCCAGAGAGCCTCCTCCCTGAAAACAGAAAACCCAAATACTTCCTGAACTACAGACAGCACCACCACATCCTCCCTTCTCCCTGATTAGAACTATGTATTAATATGCCAAAATCTATTTTATACATAAATATGTAATATATTTAGTATATATTATATATACTATACATAAATGCTTATATTGGATAATAAAACTGACATTGGAGATGTCAACTTTGTTGGTGGCTTCAGCATTGATCATTTTGGTGCTTCTTACTCATCCTCTGGTATGCTGATTATATATGTATATAGATATAGATAATATACATATACACACACACACACACACATACACACACACACACACATACACACACACACATCTACTGCTAAAGTCTGATTTGGAAATATTTCTTGTCTTTTATTTTAAGTATCATATTGTCTATTAATAGAAAATAAGAGAAAAGACCACAAAAAAGGTCAAGGGTATTGCTGGGGTAACTTGCCCATGTGAAGGGTCTTTTTTGAGTGATTTCCTAAAATAAAATATTCTAATATTTTTTTTCCTTTTTAATAGCTTGTACTTCTCCCTATTCTCCACAAGATTGGGATCCATCTTGAAAACATTAAGAATGTCTACTATATTACAGTCATCCTCCAAAGTGAGCATGTGGGTAAACTGAGTCAGGTCTTTCTAGGATAACAAGTAGTTCTCAAATCCATCTTTCTGTATAGAAAACATAACTTCAATCATATGGTGAATTCCTTTGCCAATTTCAGACTCATACAGAATGTTTCAAAGAAACTAAAAAATAGCACTGATTCCTCCTGGAATTCCACTGTGTTAATTTGAGGCTGCATTCTTTGAGCAAGCCAATAGCTACTTCGACATCATCACCTGTTGGGTCTTTCCAGTAGCAAAGTGAGCATTTCTATGCATAGAATTTCATGTACCACATCTTTCTTATTAATAAGATGTGGAGCAAAGTTTGAAGTACTCAGACAAATTCACTTGTCGTTTCTTTAATACTCTTTTTGAAAATTAAAAATTAGTCTCATATGGATTTATTTGTCAAGTTGTGGAACTTTTGAGTTGGTAATTGCCCCTAAAGTTTCATAAGCATGGGTGACAAGACAAGAAGCAATCCCCTTCCTTAACTGTTTTCTTGATGAAGCTTGCAGATAATGAAACATCCTGGAGATGCTGGTTTTGTTGGTGGTCTCAGCACTGTGTGTCTTCCTTAGGGCCTCTCTGCTCATTGTCTCGTAGCACTGAGCTGATGTCACCTAGAATCTCTTCCTGCTTTATCATGAGCTTGGAGGGAGGAATATGCAGTTCCCCAGTATGAGTAAGGAGATGATCCAGTTTATCTTTCCTCCTTTCTAGCAGATTCATGCTCAGTGGATCTCAGTTACTGCAGGTGCTGGGCTTCTTCCAGGAAATAGGGGCCTCTTCTGATCCAGATCTCTTTCTCCTTCATGTTTTCCTTGGTGATTCCATGTTGCCATAATAAAACATTTTTTTCTTTTCTCATTAGTTTATTTATTCACTTTACAGCTAGATCACAGCCCCACCACCACCACGTCCCACCCTCACACACACCCATCACCCACTCTCTTTTCCTCAGTGAAGGAGAGGCCCCACCATGGGTACCAACCAACCCTGGTGCATAAAGTCACAGAAAAACTAGGTATATCCTCTTCCACTGAGGCCAGACAAGGCAGCCCAGCCAGGGGAAGGGATCCAAAGGCAGGCATTTAAGAAAGTATGGAGAAGGAGAAGGAGTTTTTTTCCTTCTGGGATGTCAGTGGAGTAGAAAGTTTAGCTGGGTGCTTTCTTTGTCTCTCTGAGCTAGCAGGCTTTCACAAAGTTTCTAGCTCCTGAGTCTCCTTTTGGTAAATTAAACGTTTGAGATTTTGTTTTAAAAACAACATCCCCATCTCTCACCATATACAAAAATCAGCTCAAAATGAACCAAAGTCTTAAATGTGAGTCTTGAAACTATAAAATTATAAAAAGAAAACACTCTAGGACATCATAGGGTAAACATTTGGATATGATTGCAAAGCATAGTCAATGAAAGCAAAAAACTGACAAATGAGATTACATAAAAATATAAGCTTTCTGTAGAGGAAAGCATTCTACAGAGTGAATAGACAACCTAGAAAATTGGGGGGGGAGTGGGAATATTTGTAAACTGTAAGAAAAAATTATTTTTAGAACATATAAGAAATTCAAACAAACCAATCTAAAAAAACTAACACAGTGATTTTTAAATGAACAAATGACCTTAATAGACATCTCCCAGAAGACATCCAAATAAGGATACGTATAAAAAACTCACACAATGAGATAGCATTCTATCTTAGTTAGAATGACCGTTGTAAAGTATAAGCAATGCTAGTAAGGATCTAGAGAGTCAGAAATCAGACATACTTTTGATGAGGATGTAAATTAGAATAGCCATATGAAAAACAGTAGAAAGTTTCTCAAAAACCTACCAATAAAATCACCATATGATGCAGCCATCCGACTACCAGGGACATATCTGCAAGCACTGTGATCAGCACTCTAAAAGTACAGCTGCAGTCACCTCTTTATCAATGCACTAGTCACAGTAGCCAAGAAATAAAATCGACCTAGGTAACTATCAATAGATAAAGAGACTTTGAAAGTATGTTTTACATACTTAATGAATATTATAACCCATTCAATAAAGAATGAATTACTTTCATTTCCAATAATGTATATGGAAGCAACAGACATTATATAAGAGAAATAAGTCATATATAAAAAGGTGAATGTTGCGTATTTTTACTTACATGGAGAAGACAAAGTTGATCTCAGAAAGGTAGACAACAGATTTAACGTGACTAGAGTCCAGGAAGGGTATTGGGGAGAGGGAGCAAAGGGGTGGTGTTAGAACCAGCCTCCCCCCCAGATGCAAGTGTGAAGAGGCTCCCAGGCTGGCCTCACTCTCCTCACATCTGCAGCAAAGAGCTAACAGGCAAACAGAGCTCACAAGAGCTAACTCTCACACTGTCAGGAATCCAGAGACAGCTGTCAGCGGTCAGATAACACAGGCTACATATTAACTAAGCCTGTATCCTTGTAGTAAAAGACCACCTCCTCCCTCAGAAACCTT
The DNA here is from genome assembly GCF_004785775.1 of Grammomys surdaster. Classification (NCBI taxonomy): domain Eukaryota; kingdom Metazoa; phylum Chordata; class Mammalia; order Rodentia; family Muridae; genus Grammomys; species Grammomys surdaster. The sequence continues at coordinate 4,233,699 of NW_021604587.1, forward strand.
TATGAATAGGTATGACACTGTGTCTGAGGAACTGAGCTTCTGACTTCAGACCCTTACCTGCAACATTAATTCTCCTGCCTGAAGAACAATTCTATTTGTGCCTTTCTCTAGAGCCCCCCCCTTTTCCCTCTCCCTCCCCTAAACTAAGAGCTGGTAAATGAGCACAGGGGTACAGTTGGATAAGAACACGCTGAGTTAGAATAACTGCTACTGTTCTATCACATGTACGGTAGGATGCCTACAACTGATGACAAAGAAGAAAATGCTTCCTGATAGCTGCTGTAGAAGATTTTGAATGTTCCTAACAACAATAAACAATGTGTCTTTGGTGGCCAGTATATCCCACACATGTTTACATGTACTGAAAGGCCACACTATGATCTATAAACATGCAAAACTATTATATGCCCTTTGAAACTGAAAATACATTAGAAAAAATTTAAAAGGAGAGAAATAAAACATTTAAATACTGAAAGCATAAAAAGTACCAGTTAGAATTCCAGAGCAGTAAAATTATCCTTCAAAAGCAAAAGAGAAAACTAAAGATTTTCTCAAATATGTACTTCAAGGAATATGGAAAGCAGTTCTTCAAAGAGAAGGAACATGAAATAGTTCAGAAAGCCGTGTTCACAGCATGAAAGGAAAAACCATAATCAGAGAAATGAAGGCAAACAATCTTTTTTAAACCTTAATTTATCTTTAAAATAATCACTCAGGAAACAATTAAAAAAAAAAGCAACACACCAGTGATCACACCATGTGGCAGGTGGTGGCAACAGCAGCAACCCCACAGGAAAGAGCTGTAAGGTACAGTATTGTGTGGGTTACTTAGCGTGGTGCTGTTTAAAAGTAGAATTAGAGATGTTTAAAATGCATATTGTAAACCCTAGAGCAAACATACACATGTGCATGTATGCGCACACACACACACATGCACACACACACACGCATACACACACACACACACACACACACACTACTCTGCTTGACTCAGCTCATTAGGAAGAACACTCCTCCAAGATATCAGCATCTTACTATTCCACCAAAGGTCAAGTTGGAAAGGCAAACAGATGGCAGCTTCCACAACACTTCCCTTGTCTGTTGAGTGTGTTAACAACACTTGAGAGGGAAATGTGGGTGCTGGTCAGGTCACACCCGATTTACAGTAGCTAAGTAAATACTCAAAAGACATGACAGGTGACACAGAAGCAAAGGTCTGCCAGCCCAGGCTGCCCTAATACCAGTCTGGTAACAGCCTGGAGTCACAGCCTCACTGAATATCCCCTCATCCTGAGGATCGAGGAGAGGAACCTGAAGAAATAGGACCAAACACAGACCACTGTTAATTTTAAGAGTTTTTACGTCTGTTTGATGAAATAGAATGGAACATTTGCAATGTGACAGAGAAACACCCCCACCCTGGGAATATCCTCCCAAGCACAAAGGGTTTTAATCATTTTCAAAGAAAAATAGAGCCACTAGTGTGAGGCTTCTCATTCTATTTTCTCTGCCTTCCCCTTTTCCGTCTCGAGCCCTGGAAATTCAAAGCAGCTCCCCTGGCTGCACGGGCTCCCCAGGGCTCTTTCTCTTTTTTAAGAAAAGCAAGAGAGAACTGCAGCTCCCTGTCTGTCCCACGCAGCAAAGCAAACGCAAGGTCACAATCTGCCATTCTTCCTTCAGCTCTCACAAATGTCTAAATATCTGAGAGTGATTTTGTGGCCTGTTGGGATGACAAACTTCTTCAAAGAGACAACACCAAACCTAAATGTGTTATTGTAGTAGCCCCCGTCCTTTCTTCTGGCCCCTTTCCAAGTCTTCAAATCCAGAAAAATGGCTAAATTCTTGGAAGTGGATACATTCCAGCCCCTCACTGGTCTTTGGCTAAATGGTGACAGAGACCTTCTGCACAGGCTGAGGGGCTCTCCCTGCCAAGAACTGTTGCAGCTGCCTCAGATCTGAATTACAAGTGGGAGACAAGAGTCTCCTCAAACAATATGGGCTACTACCATTGCCCTTGGTTACCTTCCAGAATTTGAAAGTAAGATCCTATTGCTAAAGACACCACACTTTAGATGCAAACCTGGAGGAATAGAACTGGAAACCTCCATCCTGGGGAGTCCTCACAGCATTGGAAGGTGCTATATAGAGGGCCAGAGAAAGCAATACTGTAGCTTACTGTAAAACCTAGGAAGATCAACAGTGACTGGACAAGCAGTAGTGTCATTTTATCTGGGCAGTAACCAGCAGCTGTCTAGATGGACTTAAGGACAAAATTCATCCCTAGTACTTAAACCTAGCCGTCTATCCACAGCTGAAGAGATCATAAACCCTAGAAAAGAACCACTACTGCCACTTTCCTAAACCAACATAATTCTAACTATATTCTAAATATTCTTAAACCCACAGATAAGTGCAGCTCGAACCCCTCACCTAAGAAGCTGCTTTTTGCAATAGATGGAGTGAGTCTATGACAGAGATCCACAGCTGATCAAAATCCAGAGACTAAGTGAGTGACTGGAGTGTCCAGCCCCAACTCTATGGCAACCTCTATTCCTAAAACTCAGGGAAAATTATGGAAGAGGGGGTGGAAAGATTATAAAAGCCAGAGACCCAAGACACTTGTAGCTAGACAGTATCCACTAGACATGACAAAGAAAATGCACCATGAAATAGCAATAGTACGTTTGCCTAAAAAAGGACGGTAAAATGGCAATGCCAGTTGACATGCCAGTGTGAACAATGGAAGTTCCACATCTTCCCACCCCTAGATGAAGGGCTACAGGTGGCCAATGCTGCTGAAAGAGGGAGAATTAGTGTCCCCCAGGGACAACATAGGTTACCCAGTCACACATGCTTAGCCCTGGACATGTACATGCAAGCAACACTAAACGGATTCAGTGACTCATGCATGTATGAACACGTAGCAATGATCATTAGAGATGAGATCATGAGTTTGGGAAGGGGGAGGGACGCTGGAGCTGGAGATAGGGAAGGAGGGTGGAGTTGACATAGACCCTGTGCTCATATAGAAAGTGCTCCAAAAATTATGTTTTAGAATCATTTTGAGGCCAAATCTAAAGCAAATAGAAGCTGTCAAACGGTTCTAATTTGTGCTGATTTTAAAAGTAACAAAATTTTTTATCCTTCAATAAGTAAAGCAAAGATTTGCAGATATATCAGTTAAAGCAAAACTCAAGACATTACATTTGTAAAATTTGCTGATGGGTCATTAATACAGTACAGAGTCATCAGTTAGGTGGAGTTATAATTGTTCAAGATGTTTGAAAACACAAAGCATATTCTAGCATGCACACAGCATGTGTACACATGTTTGTGTCCACAGGCATGTGTATACACATTTGTGTGCACAGGCATGTGTATACATGTTTGTATGTGCTGCATATGTATACATGTTTGTGTGCACAGGCATGTGTATACACGTCTGTGTGCAATAGCATCTGTATTTAGGTTGATGAGTGCTCATGCTCTTATCCCTCTCCCATCATTTCTGTTTAAACATGGAGTTTAAACATTTAATTTGTGCTAAGCTTGTAGCTGAAGCCCTAATTCTCCAAGAAAAGGCTATTGTTTATTGTCTAACAAAAATCAAGAGAAAAGACAAAGCATCTACAAGTGTCAAGAGAATAAAGGCCTGAAATCTGGGTGGCCGCCCTCAGTTCTAGGATCCATAGCTGGAGGTCCAGGCTAGTGTCCACTTCTGAACCAAGTTAAGAGCTTCCCCAGCACAACAGCCTGACATTGGGTCCTTCTGACCTTCCTCAGTGGATGGGTGTAGTGGAGCCCATCCAATGCTCCCCACTGTGGAAGCCTAAAGGCACTATATAGGGACACTGGAGTTTAGGTCAGTGTCTCCTTCCTGCACAGACTGCCACATGCCTTCGGACACTGTGACTTCCACCTATGTTCTGCAACAGCTGCAGGAAGTTGATCTAATTATTTTAAGAGAAGGAACAACAAGGAGGCAGAAGTAACATAAAGACTTAAGAAACAACCAGCACGATGAGAGGAAGATCTGGAGGGGCCCTGAGTTAGTGCCTATCTCTTAAGAAGCTGTACAGGCCTGAGGCCTAACCATGCCTTCTTTCGTGTCCATTTATTTGAGATTATAATACAGTTATAGTTCTCCCTTCCCTTTCCTCCCTGCAAACCCTTCCACATGTCCCTCCCCCTTTTCCTTCAGATTCTTTCACTACTTGTTATTGTATGCATATTTGTATACATATATGCAAACACATTTCTAAATATAACCCTCTTCAGTCATAAGATGTTATTTGTATGTGTTTTTTCAGGGCTGACTAACCTGAAAAACCCATTAGTGTGCTCTTCCCTAAGAAAGACTCCTCCAACTCCAGCTTTCCCTCGCTTGCCTATAGGTCTCTGTGTAGGGCTGCAGCCTTGTGGACTTCCTCTCAACCGCTGCTGTCAGGTTTGATGTGTCCATTGGTGGTGTCCTTGTTCAGCTCATGTTTGGGTACTGATGTTGGTGAGACTTTATGTGTGTAGCCTCTGATGTTACTAGGAGACATTATCTCATCACAAACTCCCTCATCCTCTAGCTCTCAAACTCTTTCTACCCCTTCTTCCACAATGTTTGCTGAGCCTTCGTTGTGGAGAGTTTTGTAGATGTCATCATTAGGACTGGACTCCACAACTCTGCATTTTGATTGGTTGTGGTTTTCTATAAAGATCTCTGTCTGTTACAAGAGAAGTTTCCTTGGTGAGGAGTGAAGACTACACATATCTGTAGATGTAAGGACAAATGTTTATAGATTCTCGTTAGAGATTATGCTGGTTTAGTAAATTAGAGGTTGTAGATTCTTCTCCAATCACCATGATTTTGTTAGCACTGAATAGCTGGCTAGGTATCCAGTACTAGGCATGGTCTCCCTCTTGTTGAGTGGGTCTTAAGCCTAACCCTGTCTTCTTGCTGCCCGCTCTACTCGAGCATGAGCTTGGTTGGCTTCTGGCTTCTTCTCCATCCGGGCAGCCTTCTGCTCCTTCCACTGTCTACCCAACATTCTGAAGGCTATTTTGCCCTCAGCCAGGCAGAGGCCTCCTCTCCACCATCCATCTTCATCCCTGCCCTCTGTGCCCTGTCTGCATGTGTCACAAGTCCCTCCTCTAGACAGATTATTAACCAGGAGCATCAGTAGTGTTTGTATGGCAAAACTGACTACTGGCAGGAAAAATATCCCATTTTAGAAGGACATTCAGAATAGATGTTTTATATATTTTTTTAGAGTAGATAAAACATTTTTTTTCTCAAATCGGATATTTTATATTTTATGTGAGTCATATAAAATGTTATCATATACTCATGAATACTTAACATTAATTAGAAACCAAATATCACATTACAACTAACCCATATCACATTTTTCAATTCATAAATAAAAAGCAGTGGCTTTAGACCTGAGCATCACAATGAGAAATTGGTGACTTGGTGGCTGTGACCAACAAGGTCCAGTATGATGTGACCTTTCTCTGACTCACTCACTCATACATGAATGTGTATGGTAAGTCAATCAAGACCAGTTACTATAGCACAAGTACAAAAGCAGTATAGCACAAAAGCAGGAGGATTCCTTCACAGCCCCTCAAACTATCAGTGAGCCAGTTGCCCAGTCTTTCCGGGCTCTTTATTCATTTCTTTTTCTGCTGGGAGTAGGTACTACGGTACCCAACTATTACTAACGTATTTCAATATCTGTACACGAACATCCTCAAAGCCATAGACATCTTATAGACATTTTCTCTTGCCCTTTTAGAAGGGAAGAGAAGGCCTTGTCAGCCACGCTCCTCTTGAAGTTTAGTATCTCCAGAATTACCCTGTCTTCAGACTTGGTTTAATCAGTTTATGAGGTGAAGGTTTGAAAATGTATGCCTAAGACCTCTCCTCAGTCCCAGCCCCAAAGCCACAAGACTGTCACCAAAATAGCTATTGTTAGTAACCCCTCCCTTTTTTTCCTATGAGTTCCCTGTCCCTGCATCCTTCTAGACACCCCAACACTCACACTGATTAGTCTCCACACTGATTCTTTATATCTTCCAGCTCAATCTCTCTCCTCTAGCCCCACTATTTCTTTGGACTTCTATAGTTCCTCCAAACCGGATTATCTACTTCCCAGCCTCATTCCCTGGAGCTGGAGTATGATCTTTGCACGTTATGCTTGACTGTGCTCTTTTGTTTTCAAAGGTACTTCATTATCCCAGGATGAAGTCCACATTCCTGGCAGTTATAGACCAGGTCCCCTCAACTTCACAAGAAGCTCTATTCTTTCTGCATTGGTACCCAACCTTCAGCTAATCTACACTTCCTCTCTTCTAAAGCTATCTATCTTCATCATTTCCAGTCCTCCAACAAAATCATGTTGGCACCCTCCTGTAAATTAGATCTAGAATGTCTTCTAAGTGTTCACGTAGTCAAGACTTAGTAGTCTCCATTGTGACACTACTGGGATGCAGTGGAAATTTTGAGAGATGAGGCCTGGTAGGAGGAATTAATGCTATTTCAGGTGTGCTCCTAAAAAGAGACTGTAGAATCCCAGCAGTCTCTTCTTCCTCTTTCTCCTCCTTGTGCTTCCTAGCTATGAGGTAAACAGCTTGCATCACCATATGCTCCTACCATAATATATGGCCTTGCCAAAAGTTCAAAGCCATCAGGGTCAATAAATCATTGCCTGAAATGTCCAAAACCATAAGCCAAAATAAGCTTTCTCTCAGATATCTTGTTACAGTGACCACAAGCTAACACACACTGCTCACACCTGCCTTGGCAGCTGTTCCCTACTCCTGTCCCTCACCTCCCAAGTTCCACGTGTCCTTCAAGGTCAACTTCCAGAGTCCTCTCTACCACACACACACACACACACACACACATACACACACACTCCGGTCCATCCATGCCACAGTGCACTTGGCTGTGACACAACTGTTTCTATTCTTCTTGAAGTGTAAACTTGATAAGATTGGGCCATGGATCCTTCACATCTGTACTCCAGTGTTTGGTCCAGTGTCCATCAAACAAGGGGCTTCGATAATACATGAAATGAGAAAAACTAAAACAGAAGGCCACTGAAGATTCTTGGAGATGAACTTAATGCAACAGTGACCTCAACACAGTCCTGGGCACGGAAATGGTGAAGAACAAAGCATCATGGGTAATGCTGGCTGGGCATGGTGGTCCATGTCTGTAGCCTCAGTGCTCACAGGGCAGAGGTAGAAATATTGCTGTGAGCATGAAGACAGTCTAGTCTACACAGGCTTTCCCTCCATATAATATACAGATAAATGGTGGTGTCATGAAGGATGAAGAGAAAGGTGTAAAATACAAACCAGGCAATGGTGAGAGATGATGACTTCAGAGCACTCGGGCTTCTACTGGAGGGGCTGAGCTAAGAGTGCCAATAGTGGACAGAGTGGTAGAGTAAGACATTGAAGGGCCTGGTGGCAGGAGGTCACACAGATGTTACTCAGGCCCAGGCAGTGTGGCTGACAAGGCAATGCAGGCAGGACGCACAACCATCCACTGGCTGGGCCTCTCAGCTTGCATGTATCCTACCTGTACACATTTCAATGACTACAACACAGTCTTACAGCAATGACCTTCATTGTGTTGGAAAGTAGCATACTTAAGGATGCCATGAACAAACGTACAAAGATGAGTACTGCCCTTTGCAGCCATGTCCCCTTGAGTCACTTCTGGCTCCCTAAAGCGTGTGGGGACAACACTGTGCAGGTGAGAACCTCCTACCTGAGCTCGTGCGTCTGCATCTATGGCTCCCGCTCCGAAGACACGTCACCCTCTGCTCCGCTGCTGGCGCTGCGGTCTTCTTTTCGGGGAGCATTTCGTTCTTTGCTTGACTCAGAAGGCCCCTTAGCTCTGGTCTTTTCTTTTCTCTGCTGCTGTTTCTCCAGCTTTGACAGCTGATTAAAAAAAAAGAAAATAGTTTAAAGCTGTAAAGTCATGACTAAGTAGCCAAAGTCTCAGAACTTCCCAGGTGGAAACCACCGGAAAATCCTCTGCCTGGTGCATGGTTTATCACAACAGCTCACAGCTCTAACTAACACTGACCAAACAGCACTCAAATTCTTAGCACAAAATTGTTACCTGCTATCTGTAATGCTACTCTGACTTTTCCTTACCCAGCATGGGGGATGTAAAGACAGCCATGCAGCAGGCTTCTTCCTCAACCTCAGAAGACTTCCTTAAATGGCAAAGGCTTTCTCACTCATTACCATTTTCTTTGCTGGTGCTGTAGCTTTTCTCACGTTGTCTTCCCACTTAGTATGTTTTAAAGAATATTCAAAGCATTCCACTGTTTGCGGAAGGTAACAGAGAAGGCTGTGAAATAAAATACACTGAGCATTGTCTCAGTTACATTCATTCCTGAGCCTAAAGCCTGACTCACCCAAGTCATGTTCTCCTACTATGCTAATGGTAGTCACAGATGGGCCAACAGCCACTGGAACATCCAGCTGGGGGGTGGGAGGAGGGGAAGGGTTGGTAGCACAGGCTCTGAAGTGACCCAATTCTTCCCTTGCTATCTCCCCAACAGTTTCAAAGTAACCACAGACTAGACAGTCAGAAGAAACTTAGGTCATCTCACATTGTGAGCCACAGTACAGCCACTCCAAGGCCTGCTGAGAATACTTGCCAAGTTTTGGTTCACGAGATTTTCTTGGACCAAGAAAGGCATCTGTACCAAAGCCCGAGAGACAGCAACACCCAGCTCCATCTGCTTCCCAGACCAAGGTATTTTCTCCATCACATGGAAAGAAATTCAATGAAGGGCTAGCCTCTCCCAGCTGGGCTCTGCCCCATATCCACAATCACTTCACACAGCCTTCCAGAGCGCTGCTTCTTTTGTAGACAGACTTTGAATTCAACCTTTTATTGATGAACAATCAATAGCTTTCAATTTGGTCCAAGAAATCGAATTTATTAATGATTGGCTTACAGTATTATCATTCCCAATTTCCATTACCCTGAAAAGTTATATCAAATAACCAGGCTGGTCGGTGTGTTAATTAGATGCGTGTGCTGAATTGTACCATTGATCCAGAGACTTCCCAGGTAAGTTCCCTTACAAGGTTCCACCCCTGAGAGATAAGAGCCAGAGGTGGTGGATAACTACGAGAAAATGATGTTTTCCAGGCACAATAGGCCAGCTGGATATATGAACTACATAATTGACAGCATGCACAAGACCTGTGTCATCTCAGATAAAATCCCAGCATTGGGACAGTGGGAGGGGCGCATGGAGTCTCACCCCTTGCTGAGGAGCTACTGGCCATTGATAGCTTCTAAAAGAGGAAGAGTCTGATTTGTTTAAGGGTGTGACCCCTAGTAGGTCAACCACTCTCCAGGGCAGACCCACACCCAAGAGTATTTGAGTAGACAAACTGGATCTATCAGTGGTTTGGTTTTGTTTGTGCAAAAACAAAGTTTCAGAAATAGCACTACACAGCATGATGAACTCACACACTACACACCAGAATGAGCTCACACACTTCACGTCATGATGAGCTTACACTACACACTGTGATGAATTTTCTATATACTGTGATAAGACCTGGCAAAGGGAAGGGAAGACAGACACTGGCTCGAGTATACTGGCTATCTTGAGGGGAGAGGAAAAAATGTGGACTGAATACACACAGGCTTCTTCTATAACTCTCAGTTTTCAATTCTTTAAGAACAAACCAAATCTAGAGTTTGGTCCTGACTAGGGCCAGCCATGAGCTATTTGCACAGGACACTTGGACCACAGACGTAAGGATGCTCATGGCAGGGTATATGTCAGCACAGAGCTTCCTTCATTGACAGTCACCCAGTGAAACCTACTGTGCTATGATCTCAGTGTAGCTGACTTCACACTAGCAGAAGCTCATTGTCTAGCCATGGCCTAGTAACAAACAGCTCATATTCCAGACCTTAAAGTAATAATAATGGTCAAAAGAAAAGGTAATAGCATTTTTAGTATTTTTTTTTAAATACTAGGAATCTAGGATATAACAACACAAACTTTTGTTTCATTTTCTCTGCAGCATTATTTTCTAGGAACAAATATTTCCTTTACATATTCTGCCACAGATGGGGAAGGGTTTTCCTTTTTTTTTAATTAGTAACTTTATTTTAATGTTAATCTAAGGCTTTATAAGTTTGGTAATGCTCAATAACAAGATGCCCATACAATCAGAAGTGTAACCCAATATCCAAGCTAGATATACCAGCTATCTTTGACTGGCGGAGACACTCGAACATCCGCCTCCAAGCCCCGCCCCCCATCTCCTAGCTCCTCCTCTCGAAGAATGCTTTTTATTTCTCTCTTGACATTGAAAGCCTCTTTCTTTTTTGAAACCATGAAGATAGAAAAGGGTCTCTGTATTATTCTTTTTTAAAATCACCTTAGCTTGTAAATCCACATAGTGGTACAGAAATGTATACTAAAGATGGCTAGGATGGATATTATATGTATATTTTGCTAAAATTTTAAAATAATTTCAGGGGCTACAAAAATGGCTCAGTAGTTTAGAGCACTTATTTTTTCTACAGAGGACCCTGCTCTATTCCCAGCACCCACATGGACACTCCAGTTCCAGAAGCCCAGCATCCTCTTCTGGTCTCTGTGGGTAAGCCATACAGAGATACCTTTAGACAAAACACTCATACCCATAAAATAATGTTTAGTTAGAAATAACTTTGGTAAGCCAGGAGGTGGTGATTCATGGCTTTAATCCCAGCACTCAGGAGACAGAGGCAGGCAGAGCTTTTGAGTTCAAGGTAGCCTGGTCTACAGAGTGAGTTCCAGGATAGCCAGGGAAACACAGAGAAATCTTGTCTCAAAAACACCCCAAAACAACAACAACAAATAATAACAACAACAATAATAATTTTGGTAAATATAAGTTGACAATATGTGCTGAGTTCTTCAATTTCTTCTATTTTCTGTATTTCTAGTTCATAAAACCAAAGAATTTGTGAGTCAGTGTTCTGCAGTGCACTGTGTCAAGCTGCTTGTTGGTATATATTTACTTTTGGATGCACTAGGTTTAGGGAGATACCCACATACACACAAACATATATGTGGATAATCACAGATGCAATCGAAGACAGGTGTTGAAAATATATTTGTTTCAGAAAGTAAGAGGCCCTCTCAGTTTTCTTTCTCCATCTTGGAGGTAACACACAGGAAACGTGAATATTACAGGTACCAAAATGAATGCCAGCTGGACTGCCACATCTCACCCAAGGCCTGGTCTACTGCTCCTGATACCATTTCCTGACACAGGGGATGATGGGACATGATCCCAGGCAACAGGGGCTTCTCAGGGGCATCACAGCTCCAAGCAGCATCCACCAGATGCAATAGCATTGTCCCACAATGCACACATGTGGAGATGTGGGTTTGAACTTCACCTTAACCCTGACCCCCACCACCATGAGCCAAGCTTGTAAATCACATGTGATAATTCTTTAAGCAATAGGCACAGCCATGTTTCTGCCAACCACGCAACGCTGATTCTCTTACATTACTTATCTTAAAATAACCCAATCCCACATGGCTCCAGGCCACCAAATAAAGTTCTCTGTTAGAACACTGTGAACCAAATTAATAAATTTAAGCCTTTTCTCAGAAAACTGGGTCCAATGCATCCAGGAGGTGGAATTTATATCTCAGGGCAAAGAAGCAGATGGACTATTTTCCTTCCTTTCTTTCCCTCTTTACCTCTCTCTTTCCCCCTCCCTTTCTTCTTTCAAGCAGATAGATCTTCCCTTTTCTCTTTCCTCTTCAATTACCTTCCTTTCCATCCTCTTCCCTCCTAGGAACTAATAAGAAAGGAAGAGAGAAAGAAAAACATGGTATTGTGCATGAGCTCATATGGGAAGACTAGCTTTCAAATTAACAGGAGATCCATGTCTAAAAGAAAACAAAGTGCTGTGGGTCTTTGAACATGGTAGCTACGGATGCTGATATCGAGGGCTTCTGTGAACATGGCAGTTATGGGTGCTGATGCTAAGTGCTTCTGTGAACAGGGAAGCCATGAGTGCTGATGCTGAGTGCTTCTGTGAACATGGAAGCCGTGGGTGCTGATGCTGAGTACTTCTGGAGCTTTCTCTTTTTTCCTTGTTAAGTTTAGTGCACTGATGAGAATGTTCATACTGTGAGGTGGACCTTGTCCCAAGGTCTGGCTTTCATATCTTAGAGTCAAATCCAATCTTCCAATGGCAGCTCTGGACACAAAGACCCCTCTAGAGAATCTAAATAAAGGATTTTCTTTTCGTTAATATCCCCAAGTTCTAATTGCATACTCTTAAGAATAAACAATCTGAACATAGGTTTTGCCGTGCTCTGCAGCCAAGCACGCAAACGGAAACACCCTGAAGGATCAAACAGGTATTTAAGGAACACAGAACTAAATATAAAGGATGGAGTGGGAACTGGGCTATCATGCAGAGAGCAAGCCCTACCGAAGGGTGTTCACATTTTTATACGTATGTCTGAATGCATACACTGCTACAATTACCTACTGAGATGCCACTGTGCTCTTCCTCTATAGGATTTGCTAACTCTTCAGGTACCCAAACAATTTGTCCCCATCATCATTGTGAGCAATCCATGGAGAAGCCAATGTCACCCCTACACCTAGTCACCTCCCAGCCCCTCCTTCCTTCCCTCCCTAGTGCACAAGCAGATTCCTGCTTCAAGAAGAATAACACCTGACCTTATGCCATGTGTTTTGTGACCCATGGGAGCTGCAGGGATAGCAAAGAAAGCTTTCCAACACTGATACACATGTGTGTGAGGTGATCTTGACCACATCACAATTCTTGGGATGAGGAAGGGCTTCTGGAGTATAAAAGCCTCTGGAGAGTGCTAGCAGGGCTTCCCTGTTAGGTATAGCACTCATAGTGTCCACTGTTAGAAACCCACTGAGATTTGGGACACCTGCAACTGAGGGCAAACACTCACAGAACACCCACAGAGCTCCATGAGAAGAGAACACCAGCTATGAGCTTTCTTTCAGTTTGGTAGCATGTAAACAACTGAGATGGACCAGGCCCGAGGCCTCTGGGTATGAAACCCCCACCTTCTGTCTAGGGAATCATGTAACCTCTCTCTCTCAACATATTAACTTCATTTAACAGATAGTCCCTGAGAATAGGTGTCAGGGTCACAGCACAGAGCATAGCATAGCACCTGCCTCTTTGGAGCTTACTATCCACCAGAAAAATAGTTGGTAACCCCACTTATCTGCCAGAAGCTAGTCTCTGTTCTAAACACTTGAAATAATGTATAATGGATTTGCCATAAGCCCACCTAAATGCAAAGGGCCTGGGACTTCCCCAGACCCTTCCTATTTGCCTAGAACATCTGGCTCACTGTTGGGCCTGTAATGTAGACAGCATAAGGCGGTGCTGGGTGAGTAGAAAATTGCATGCAGGAAGACAGAAGCCAAAGGAGTGGAGAGTCACAGAAGGAAAGCCTGAAAACCCAGAGGCCCAGTAAGTCCCAGGGAAGGTCAGGCAAGCCAACAAAGAGGACGAGAGAGGGACAAGTTTGGGCTACACTGCCCCTCAAGCCGTAACTGAACATCTTCCAGGAGTGGAGGGTGCAAAAACTGCTGTGCTGGTGGACTCATCCCAAAGCTCCTAATGATGAAGTGGCACATGCAAAGGGCATCAAGACAGACTGGTAGCCTGGGTGCCCTATTCGTTAAAACAACAGTAAGGACATGGGTAGTGCTCTGTGGCTCATAAAAATGCCACACAGACCTTCTGAAACATGAATGAACAGGCCAGTTTTGTTTGCAAGAGCAGACGGGGCAACTGCCTTGGAGGGAAGGGAGGCTCAGGCTCCCAGTTCTCAGCAGAGTGGTTAAAGAGTCTCTCACCTACAGTGCATGATGAGGAAGAACTCAGTCAGCTGCAGGGATGTGAGTGGCACTGCTCAGATGAGGGTAGCAGTTCACTGGCAAGAGGAAGACAGAGCTAGGCAGGCCTTCAGTGCCCGCTCCTCGCCTGCTTTACCATAAAAGACATAAGGGATTGTTATCACTATCCTGTTCGCTCACACCACACCATTACTCGGGGCATCTTTTGAGACTGATCTTTTCATGCTGAGGACACACAGTGCCACGATGACAGAAACTAGGAAGTGAAAGGCAACTCCTGTGTCAGTGGCACTAGTGATGAGGATGTCTCCATTAATAATCAGAACATTTGAGTCCTGGTGCTTCACATTTAGTCAGACCCTGCAACCTTGAAGATTCTACTATCTCCAGAGAATCAGGTACAGTCTTCCAACCTGCAGCTAGCTCTACCATACAAATATTTAAAGGGTTCAAGTGGAGCCAGCAGGAAAGGTTGTAGATGTTGCCTCCCTACCCCACCTACCTCCTGAGGCACACCTAACTTACCAAACTAAAGCAAACATTCAGCTTTGCAGGGATCCCCACCAACTGGCTTCTCTGTGCTTCTTTCAGAGCAAATGAGGTACTCTCTAAAACTGGATGGAAGGGTCACAGTTGCAGTGAGATGACAAGGGTACACTCATTTTCAACATGACTAGGGACAACAGTGGAAAATCACAGCAGCTATGGATGGGCTATTTTTGATTATTTTTCTGATAAGTCCAAAAAAAAAAAAAACCTGTCTGGTCATATCCTTTCTCTTATTGAAGTCTATAACTTAAAAAGAGAGAGCCTGAATGCTCAAAAGACCCATACACGTAAGGTGAAAATTCTACTTCAGTCCTCTAAACTCCGTCCTCACATTGAGGAAACAAACGACCCCTTAGATCCTAACAGCCAATTGTTCCCTTTGGGATTCTGAGAACTCAAGAGCAGACATTATTACTCCCAGATTGTTTCTGAGCACAATGAGGTCAGTCAAGAGAAAGCTTGCCCAAAGCCAAGTCCAGGCCAGTTAGGCTGGGCAGGAGCCAGGTCTCAGGAATGCCAGCCAAGCCTCCAGTTGACCTGACTTCTCTTTGGAGCAAATGTTCACCTATGCTGGGGTTTACTGAGACTGCTGGGGCCTAGAACAGCAAATCCCATTCCCACTCTTGCTAGGATAATGTGAGGTACAGTCGGGCCTTTGAGTTATTTTAATGCCAGTTACTTCATGCCAGACTGTTCTGTCCTGCATATGAGCAAAATCTAATTAGAGGGGGAAGAAAATAACAAAAGAAAAACTTAAGCTCCATGAAGTCAGTTCTGTGGTTTTTATAGACTCTGGTGTAGATGGGAAAGTTCTGTTCCAACCAACCCCTTACAGAGATTCCAAGCATGTCTTGTAGTGCAAACCATACAGCTCGAATGCCCCCTGCAATTACCTTAGGAGTACTACAAGGCATTACTCCTCCAGGTTGCTTGCCCACACCTGTGACTCAGCTGATGTCAACATGGGCAGTCACAGGATGTGCAAGGACGGACATGTCCAACCAGGTCTCCTGAGACAGGAATGAGTCAAAGACAATCTAACACAGTCAGCCTGCTAACTCATCTCAATAGCTTCAGAATTTTCTCTCCACAATGCCATCTGTCCCAAGCATCCGTGAACAAAGAATGCTAGTGAGCAAACCATCGCTTTTTCAAGTCATCTCAACTGCACATGATCCTTCTCACCCTAGGGATCAGCAGGTGCTGTCCTTGCTTGTTTTATTGAATACTTAACTATTCCAAGGCAATATCTAAGAAAAGCGAATCACAGACTAAAGTCAATCATGAACTTTGTTGTCTAATTAGCAAAACTTCACTCTGCCTCAGTTTGCTCTGTTAAACCACAAGATTTCTGGAAGGTACCTTTCTTGATCATAGTTTCTCCCCTGCCATGTAAGTGTGAAAAGAGCCTTCCTACCAGTGCCATGCAGGTACATACAGCCCAAACAGTGCAGGGATAGCACCAGGGGAGTCCACTGTCCTCTGAGATAGTGCAGGATGTCCTCAGGAATAGACTAATGAGGGAACAACAGGACCCTGCACTCAAGAGCAATTGCAATTGATAGATGCCAGGGTGAGGTGGGAGGATTGCTGTCCTAGGAGAAGGCACTGGTATGTTCCCAGTGCTCCAGAGGATGGCACCATCCACACATGGGCAGCACTATGTGTAATGAAGAGAAGAGGTGGCAAGAACTACAAAATGAAGTTAGAAGAGGAAGCTGTTAGAGAACGTGGAGGAACTGGAAGGAGAAATAGAGAATGGGGGCATGACCATAATCCATTGTATACGTGTATGAAATTCTCAAAGAATAAAAAATAAAAAGAAACCCGCACTCAAACTCCGAGGAAGAATACTTACCAGCTAGCCCAATGGCTATGGGCCAAGTTCACACATCCTCATTTCCACCTTCAGAACTGAGGCATCTCTTGACCGGTTGGGAAGCCTGTGGTCTGACACCTGTCGTCTTTGACTTGTCTTATCCCACTACTTAAAGTCCAGGTGACAAAGGGTGGGAGAGGAAAGGAGGGAGGAGGTTCTAACCAGGAAATGACCAGCAAAACAGAAAAGATGCACTTTTGTATCTACCACACATTGAGGAGATCTGCAGAAACACATTCATTCCCATGTGTAACCTGTAATTGACTAACCCATTTTTTTTTTAAACGCAACTGGAATTTATAGTTGAACAATTTGTTTTTTATCAAACTGCAGCTTGATACAATTTTATCTTATGTGATAATTCGGAAGGCATTTTTAAAAATATTCCTATGTAATGGAAAACCTGACAGAACATTTAAGGAGATGTTTCCATACACACCAGAGTCTGCCACTGTGTCAACTGTCGTGTTCTGTTATTTTTAAATCAACTAGCTGCTTAATAAAAACATTACGAAGCAAAGAGCACACATGGTACCTAATTTTCATACATTATTAACTCTGCTTGAGGTTTTTGTGGGAATCAGAAAAAAAATCAAGTAAAAAGGCATCTGTCCCCATCTGAAATCGTGCAAGCTAATTTTATTTTCTAATTCCCTGTTGTTTCAGCGTGCAAAGCTAGAAGGGTGTGGTGCCTTCCTCTTGTTCTTGCTTAGCTAAGTCCCCTGGGTTAGGCCTTGGCTTCACAGGCTATCGCTGCATCCACTTGTCTTCCCATCTCAGTAGCCACTTGTTTTAGACCACAATGGGATGTGGAAAGCTGAGTCAGCCCTGGGTCCTAAGTGAAGCCCCTGCAGAAGATGCTATCAGAGTCTCCATGTCCCCAGCCCAGAGGACACCTGCCATTCCTGTGAACAGCTACTCTCTCAAACCAGTACCTGCCCTCTTAGATGAAGATGACTTCTGGCTAGACACAGAGGGTCGGGTCAATAACATTCTTAAAAGGACCTACTCTGAGATGTAATCTGCTGGTTCCCCTGGTGTGTACCTTCTCGGGCTTTCCTCCTCCTGGTTTCCTTTCTATTCCTCATATGCTTCCTGAGGCAACTTCTTAAATATAAACTACCTAGTCCTAAGTACTTTCACTCTGGGGAACCTAACCACAGATATTGTAAATGTTCTGTAATAAGCCACATCTTAATGTGATCATTCATTAGGTATAACCTGTTTGTCAGCTGGCCATCTATCAACCAGAATCCAACACTTCTTCACATGTCTCAACACTGGAGAACCATGTGGATATTTAAGTTCACTGCCTTTCTCTTACAAGGCACTCGCAAAGGCTACAAACTGAAGAGATTTCAGGTAAAACTCTGTGACAGTTTTACTATATATGCAACTTCTCTGAAAATCAGTTATCCACATAAATGGCAAACTATACCCACTAGTAGTGATGACTTTATTACTCTATCTATTCCCCCACCCTACCAAAAACACAGTGTTGATGGCATTTCCCACCTGCTAGTGTTGAAGCTGCCTTCCCCCCACACCTGTGGCTTGGAGTTTTCCTTCAGTGAAGGATGACCATAAAATTCCAAAAGTTCTCAAGACAGAAGTAGCCACTTCCTTTCCACTTATGGATGAGGGCAGGCAGAGACTACCTCCATCCACTGTTCCTTCTATGGACCTATTATTTTTCAGGACAGCAACAGTTGAATACAAACTAATATAAGCAACTCTATAATAATAAATAACTATAGTCAATGTGTACTTCTGACTTGAGGCAATATCTATGGTCTACTTGGCACATTCCTGCTTAAAAATCATGAGCATCAGTTAAGTTTAAAGAGAGACACTTGAACAATTTCAGCATGGTTTTCCAATGCATAATTGGTAACAGAAAACTTTTCATAGGCATTTTAAGCAAATAATGTTCTTTAAGTGATTCAAAATGTTTCTTTAATTGCAACAATCCTAAGGAAAATGGGGGGGGGGGATCCTCTGTCCCACTTGTTCTATATGTTGGACAAATGCCGAGAGAACAGATCTGGAGCAATGAAGAATTCTTACACAGAATAACTATAAAAAGAAGGGGGAAGACATGGGATCCAGAAAGGCAGTGGGCATGACCTGAGAAAGAAGTTGAAGACAAGGGCAGACAAGGTGAGCCCTCAACAGTCAAAGCCTAACCTGTCTACAGGGAGCTGGAAAACGATACAGAATGTCAGCTCCCATGGGGATGGGCAATCTGAGAGAAGGCCAGGGCCTCAGAGAGGGTCACGAGAAAAACCTTCAACAGGACTGCAAGAAGAAAAGAAAGTAAACATGTATGAACATGCCAAAGGCTTAAAACCACAGAGGGCAGCCTGGCTTGTAGTGGCTTCTAGTCTCCCAGCCACAGTGTGGATGCTGCTGACTGCTTCTGTGAGAAGACAACACAGGGCCCAGTCCTCCTCTGTAATAGTCTGAAAACATGTCAAAATTCAGGAAATCAAAACCAGTGAAGGGCTGATAGTAGAGAATAAGAAGAAATTTCTCAAAGAAATACCTTGAAATATGCTAAAGATTGCTGCTTGGGAAGGGACAGGGAGGAACCAGCATAGGTTATTTTTCATTAAACATCTACAGATATTATATTATTTTAATTGTGTACATAATTAATAAACACTTGAAAACTGATCTAATGCAGAAAATAAAGCAGATACAGCAAAAAAAAAAAAAACAAGAAATACAGAAAACAATATTCGTAACTGAGGGATACCAGTTCATAGGATTCTTCTGACAGTCAAAGGAAAAACACTAAATAAAAAGAGCAGAAACAAGGAAGTGCAACACAGGAAGTCCAGTTATCTGTAGGATGGGAGTTGTAGGGAGAGGGTTCAGAGTACGTGCAGAAAAAGCATTAAGTAACCACATCACCGAAGGCCCTCCTGTGGCTCAAGTACACACAGAGGAGAAGCTGACAGAGACGCAGTGAGGGAAGTCCCTTCCCTTCCACACCAACCAGCAACAGCCACCCGTCCTGTCCTGGTAAACCCCTGAAATTGTGTGTGGAAAAGATGACAGACTTACTGAATGGGGCAGACACGTGGCTAAATGAAAAGAAGCATGGAACAAAACCAACCACCACCACGACAATGACTCCAGGGTCTACACATAAAAGATGATGAGCCAAATACTCTGTCAACTGTGACGATTCTAAACATACAAGCACTCAGAAACTCTTATGCCACCTCTGCAGTTAAAAAGCAAAAGGATAAATTACCCATAAAAGAATTCCAGCCTCTAAGGAAAATTATGCTAAGTAATGTAACCAGCAAAATGAGTTATGCAAATTATAAAACTAATTCTTAAATGAGGAAATATATAATTCAAACAAAAACACAATCAAGCTTCTCTGAACCTAAAAATCGAGTTCCAAAGCAATTTTTAAAATATGGGAAAATTCACATGCCTAATAAGCTCCTCCAGAAAACAAAATAGTTCAAGTTCACTAGCAACTAATGATGCAAACAGAAATAGCTATAATTTATGATTCATCCAACTGACAAGAGCTAACAATTACACCCTTGAGCCTTTGTGAGGATTCGAGGAACAGATCCTTCATGCGGATGATGAGGACTGTAAAACTAAAGAACAGTCTGGCAATGTACTTCAAAGCCCTAAGCACATCTAAGCAAACATATATGTGAGCATATGCACATCTAAGCACACATACATGTAAATATATGCACATCTAAGCACATATACTCATAAGCACATATGCACATCTAAGCATGTGTACATGTAAGCATATGCACAGCTAAGTACATGAACATCTAAGTACATGTATAAATAACTATACACACATCTATACACATGCACATCAAGACATCGCAACTCAATAATTTCATCCCTCAGGATTTATCTTGTGGAAACATCTGACTACTAAGTGCAAAGACACATTTAAAAGGATGTTTACTGAGTTTTCCTATTTTATGACAGAAAAAAACTTGAGTGATCTAAACATCTATAAAGGGGGTATTCTTTTACAAATTATAAGTTATTCTGTAGCTGGGCATGTACCATTTGAGGTGTTGCTATGGACAACAGTGGTTAGAGAATCAAAACGAGGCCTCTCATCTCTTCACCCTTTTTTTAAGAATATATTTAGATAGTAAAAGGCAGAGACAGAGGACTAGAGCACCAGCAGGGAACAGGTGCCTAATCAGGAAAACAGCACAACCTTGCTAGGGGCGCTCTGTGCTCCAGGGGCCACTCTGAGACAGAAGAGAGAATCAGAATGTTCTAGGGCAGAGCAGGTAAGACATGGAAGGTCAGTGAAGGGAGGAAGGAGTAAGGCCCCCAAATAAAGACGGTACCCCAGCTGTTAGATGGAGAAAGAGCCTCAGCTCCACTTGACATTCACAGTTTACACACGTGAGCTGGGCAGCAAGAACACAGGGATGAGGTCACCTCGTTAGCATTTTTGCCCAACAGCTCAAGCACCTCAACCTGCCTCTCTGCAGGTAACGAGAGAAATCTACATCCATCACCATTCTCAAGCTGCCAGACAATGTGCTGTTCAGAAGTATGATCCACTTCTACACATATTCTTGTGTGCCCAGCTCTGAATGCCCACATGTCATTCAGCGCCTGTTTGGTTTCCACCCCACAGACACCTCAACAGAAACCAGAGGTGTAGCAGCTGAAATCTCGAGCAAGCTAATAATATTGGTTCTCATCAGCCACTTCTCAAAGGAAATGTTAACAGAATACCACAGGCCTCTCACAAATTCCTCTACTGTGGGGGAACACATATTCATAAAGGCATCAGCCACAGTTTTGGTAGAAACAGAAGCTGCCAATTCCTGTGCCAAGATAATGCCACAACTGGAGTGATGGTAGGTGGTTAGGAAGAATCACCTCCCAAGAGGAAATCTGCCCATGATGGAATTAGAGCAGAAACATAATGTTCAAAGCCACTGTGCTACTTCGTTTCACCAGTCTTAAAACACTCACCTTGCTAGACACACCCAAGAGAGGCTACAGGGGTTTCCTAACATACCAGCACTGTCATAGCTGCTGTGCGTTTCTCAGAACTCTAAGACACACGGCCAGTGTACCCACATCACCTTGGTTACACCATTTCTCTTAACAGCCTCTCACATCCAGACACATGTGAAGCAGGGATATTAAGAGCAGCTCTCTTGGAGGCAGGGTTGGTCTAAGTGCCTATCAGCCAACAACAAACACCCTTGAGCTCTATCTCCCCAGACCTACGGTCATAGAACTCATGCACTTAGAACTGTGAGCTCACTGAGGACTGGTGTAAAGAGAAGCTGCACAAGGAGCATTGCATTAAATGAGACTGTATCCAGGGGCTTTGATGGAAGATAATGGGAAAGAAACTAAGTCCTTCTCTCCAGCTAGATCTTGGGGCTACTGTTGATGAGAAGTCAACCCTTATGCCTTAGTTAGGGTGTCTATTACTGCAACAAAACACCATGGGCAAAAAGAAAGTTGGGAGGAAAGGGTTTATTTAGCTTATACTTCCACATTGATGTTCATCACAGAAGGAAGTCAGGACAGGAACTCAAGCAGGGCTGGAACTTGGAGGCAGAGGCCATGGAGGGATGTTACTTACTGGCTTGCTTCCCCTGGTTTGCTCAGCTTGCTTTCTTATAGAACCCAAAACCACCAGCCCAGGGATGGTACCACCCACAAGGGGCCCTGCCCCCTTGATCACTAATTGAGAAAATACCTTACAGCTGGATCTCATGGATGCATTTTCTCAACTGAGACTCCTTCTTCTCTGATGATTCTAGCTTGTGTCAAGTTGACACAAACCCAGCCAGTACACCTTATGACTGCCTTCCATTTCCTCACAGTCCAATGGGTTCTTATATCAAACACTTCTCTCAGCTCTACAACAAAATACCTGACAAAGGGAAGGGAAGGGAAAGGGAGGGGAGGGGAGGGGAGGAGAGGGGAGGGGAAAGGAGGGGAGAGGAGGGAAGAGAAGGGAGAGAGAGAGTGAAGGGAAGGGGAGGGAAGGGA
>NW_021604587.1:4256482-4272137 GCF_004785775.1 Grammomys surdaster
AGGGAGGAAGGAAGGGAAGAAGGAAGGGAAGAAGGGAGGGAGGCAGGCAGGCAGGTTGGTTTGGGCTCACAGTTTCAGCATATAGTCCAGCACAGCAGGAAGTGTAGTGGCAGGAGAAGTAGGCAGCTGGCCACACTCTGCCCAGTCAGAAAGTAGAGAGACAAATGTTGATGCTTAGCAAACTCTTCCTCTGCACTGTGGCCTGTACTGTGGCCCAAGGATTAGTACCAGTCACACTTTTTAAATCTAGAAAACCCCTCATGGATGTGCCTAGAGATTTTTCTTCAAGATGATTCTAGGCCCTGTCAAGTTGAGAGTGAAAGATTTCGGTGCACAGCTTAGACAGACCAGCCGATTCCACGAGGGGAGGGAGTTTATTCAGGGCAGAGGGTAGGGAGAGAAATGGGAGGAATGGCATAGAGAGAAGAGAGAGAGAGAGGAAGAGAGAGTTCTGTCTATTTATATGAGCAATGATGTAGCTCTTTACCCAGGTACAGGTGAAGTAGCCAGGTAGATACTGGGAGTGTATAGTGGTTGCCTTGGCAACGATGTAGGAGCCGCCTGTTGCCTGGACTCTCTCTCAACAGAGAGTCCATGTAAATTATCATAGTCCTTCTCACACACTCATACAGTCTATTTACTCTACTCTGATTTCCTGTACCCCACCCCAAAAGAAGGCCTGCCAACTCCTTCCCTGTCCCATTCCAGGACAGTCTTCTCTGGAATTCACAGGGAGAAACCACATCTCCCTCTACCCTTTCGCTGACTTTGTCCCTGGCCTGAGTCTTACTGTCTCCTCAAATGACCCGATTTTAGTTGAGGTCTATCAGCAATCTCAGCACTCGGCTCTCACACACCCTCCTTCCATAAGCTACTGGGTTCTGGTCTCCTCATACTCCATCTCTTCTCAGTTCCTGGCCTCCTTCCCTGGCTAGCTATCCTGCCCATGGGAAACTCCTCAAACTGACCTATACAGCCAATACTGGCCATTTTCAGGAAGTAAAACACTCTCTCTACCAACCCTTAGAAAATGGATTCCATGGGGTGGGATTTCAGGCCTTCATTTCATTGTTGTTGTTGTTGTCGTTGTTGTTGTTGTTGTTGTTGTTGTTGTTGTGTTACAGTTGGGTTCTGTATGAGATTTTAGCCAAAATGCAAGATTCCACACCTGAATAGTTTCAAAAACATTCACAGAAACATCTACTTCTTTCAAATCTACCCTTGTACTCAACCCTGTAGAGATGCAGTCATGATGTCAATCCATGACTGTAAACGTTACCAACTAACGGCATAATTCACAACGAGAAAAGGGAAATTGTACAAGTGTCCATTAGCGGATGAATGGATAAATGAAGTATGGTCTATCCACACATGGACTATTATTTGGAAATAAAAAGTACCAAATCCCTGACTCATGATACTACATGGATGGGCATTACACTCTGAACTAATGAAGCCAGTCACTAAAGGCCACATAATGTATGATTCTATTCATATGAAATCATCAGAATGGGGCATCTAAAGACAGAAAGTGAGTTACTCATTGATTGTTTAGGGCTGAGGAGGATGGAGAAAAAAGAAGGTTTGATTTGTGGTGATAGGGATGTTATAATGATTGCACAGCTCTGAAGACTATGGGCCAGTGAGCTGTACATTCCAGGTATCTCAGCAAAGTTGTTTTCAAGATGATGTCACTTCTCATTTAGAACCTTGGACCAAGCTATGACTCCTCAGAGTCACAGAATATTTTCCATGATCTGGCCCCAAATACCTTCCTTGTGAATTCCTTTCATCCTATTTCATATGCTGGAATTCCAGACTCTTACCCTCCCAACCATGTGGTCCTCCTTTCTAACTCGGACACCATTATTGAAACCTCAGCCTCAAACCCCAGCCCCATCTCAGAGATGGGCTTCCTCCTGAGATCCACTGCAGTCACGCCACAGTCTGATGTACAACTCTGAAGCTTGCAGTTATGACTCTTGCTGTCCACTCACAAACTGAACAGGCTCTCAGGCACAGTGGTTGAGTCCCGGGTTATATCTACAATCTGGTCACAGTGTGCCTGTAAAAGTAACACCATCCCTGCTCAAACCTTTGGATCTCATGGCCCAGCATGGGGTATACATTCTTTACAGGGTCCCAAACAGCCAGAGCCCAGTCTTTTGAATACAAAGGTATTCTTCAACCTTCTCAGGGAAAAATGAAGTCAGTCCCAGTGGTAGTTTCTTTTGGCCCCCTGAAAGTAATTAACATCTTAGGACACTTTGTCCCCAACTCCCTTCTCTGGGCAATGAGCAAAAGACAACAGATGGCATGGATTAGCACAAGATGGAAGGGACAATGTAGCAGGCATTTGTCCCATAGAAAGCAGAAATAGAGGGCGCCGGTTAGGCTACGCCTCATTGGCCAAAAGATTGACTCTTCGTGCTGAGTCTGAGTTCATGACAAGAAGAATTCCCCTCAGAGTTCCCCTCAGAAACATCCCTGAGAGTTTCAGACTCTTCATGTCTATCACAAGACTGTGAAATTTTTGTGACAATATCCGACATACACACTGATGAGAAACTGGCCAAATTATATGGAGAACCTGGTAAAAAGAGAAACCCTTCACTGAAACCAAGCACCCACCTCCATCTTGGCTAAATTTATGACGTGATATTACATGTGCAATGTGAGTCTGTGATGAGAATTAATGTCAGCACAGGGCTCAGAGGTCAACAAATAAATTACATGATTTTCTGTCACTAAATCTAGATCAGGACCATTTCTGGACAGATAGATGAAGGATGAGCTTGACAAAGCATGAAAAGAAAATGGCTCTGCTGTCACTACGAAGGTCAGGCCATCAAGATAAATGTTTAAATTTCAGGTTCAATCAGTTATACACAGAATGCCTAAGCCAGATGCCTTCCCACTCTACACCTATAAATTCTAATACGCCCCAGGAACCTATGGGGACCTTGAACAAGAGAACCTGCAGACAACCCACTATCTCTTCATAAAGTAGCCTCCTCTCTCACTGCAAAACAATCCAGACAGAAAGAGCCACACACTCAAGGTGCCAGTTGTCTAGAACTGACCATTGTGCTATCTTCCTGGAAAGACCAGGACTGGTGAGAAGAGGGAGAAGCCCAGTACTGCTGGTTATCTCCCTCTGACCACCCAGGAAGGACTGTCTGAATTCTAAGGAACAAAATGCCACAGGCTTAGATGTAGGAAAGAGGAAATGCTAGTGACAACTTTTACAACACTGAACACAATGAGAACAAAGTCAATGGTAATTCGGGTAGAGTCAGATAATACTGACAGTGTCCCATATAGAGATATCAGTCAACTGTAAACAGGTGGCTTGAAGTTGGGCTCTATGGGTAAGCCAAGCCAGAGAGCATCTTGAAGAGATGACCAAAGTGAGACTACAGTGGCATCTTAGAGAACAAGTGTCCTTAAAAGTGCCTCCTACTAAGGTCTCTCAATTAAGGCCTGGCTTGCTCTTGTTGGGGACGGCAATAGCCAATGGACTCCTTGGAAGCCTTACATAGGGATAATTTGAACTGAAACATTTTCAAATGTTTAAACTCAGACTAAGGAATTAATCCGGCTTTTGCTGGGGTTTGGGAGGGTGTTATCTGAAGACAGATGAAAGAATATGGAACAGTGTCCATGCAGGCCCTGGGTCACATTCTGTGTTGACATGACACGTCCATCGTTGCTAAGTCGTAAGACGATATTCACACATTAGGCAGCATGTTATACAAAGGTAAGATTTTCCAATGCAAATTGACCTCTGCATTATTAGAAAACAGAAAGCTAAATTTAAAACAAAATCTAGGGTTGGGGATTTATCTCAGTGGTAGAGCATTTGCCTAGGAAGCCCAAGGCCCTGGGTTCGGTCCTCAGTTCTGGAAAGAATAAATAAATAAAACAAAATCTAATATCACTCAGTATGAGATAATTCATAAAATAAAAGTCAAACCAACTAGTATTATGGTAACACTGAAGTCTTCGGCCAAGGAACTTAAGACAGTTGACAAAAGACACATCATTTCTCTCTCTCTCTCAAGACATAAAAAAAAAAAATGCAAAAATCTAATTAATACAGATTTTGCATCCTTTGCCCCAACCTCTGTTTCTTTTCGGATGACTATGGTCTGCATTGGTGCTAAAATGGGTTTCCTAACAGAAACTTGATGGCTTACCTCCTCCATGAAAACCAGCCTTTGCACATGTCTCTGCAACTGAGGGCCTAGAACAGGCAAGAAGTAAGTGGTGGGGGTGTCCAGGTTCCTTAAAGAACAAGAACATCTCATGCCAAACACCAGTCATTTCTAAAAGACACCCCACATATTCTCCACAAATACTCAAATCTCAGGCCTCCTGGGCAGGGAGAGTGATGTTTCCCTTCCCACTAAGTGTGGGTCTCACATCTGTTGGGTGGAACCTTCTGAACAAAGTCAAGAAGCTTAAAGCTGAACATCTGAGATGCCTCTGGCCAGGACTGACCGTGTGCACTGACAACGAGGGCTGCACTCATCTGCAAGGCTTGCTCCCTTTTCCTTGTACTTCTTCTTAAGAGGAGGTATCATGGTTGGCAAGATTCTAAGTGATTCCTGGACCTGTTTTACTCTCAACCAAAGGTTTCACTAGATTTCAAGAAGCCATGCAGCCATACATACGGCCAACCAGCTGTTTCTTTGCTTTAGGCTTCCTTTTGCCACATGCTTGGGTGGCTTCCTTGTAGTTGTCTTCTCGTCAACACGCATGGTCAGGATCATGTGGGGACTCTGAACCCTGAAGGCCTGATGTTTAGCCATATTAGCTACTGTAACACGTACCAACAAGGAGTATTCATAACTGCAGTGCAGCCAATGTGCAATCACTTCCCAACATGCCTCCTGCTGCTGCCAGTCTTTGTTTGTGGGCTTCTTAATTATAATCAAGATCGCTTACAAAAATGAAAATGCTAGAAGCTCAGATATTCAGGCAAAGTTGACCACTACTCTTACTTAGAACAGGAGTCCAGCATGCTTAATTCCTTAAACTCTAAACACTGTGCTCCACTGTTGATACCATGGTGGGGACCCATGTGAATGGCTACCCCAACACTCTCTTCACTATAACACCCAACACATCACCCCAACCAGGCAGGCCTTCTCAGGGTCACAGTCAACCATCAGGTGCTCACTCTCGGTCAGCCTGCCACATAATGGCTGACCAAAAGGCCAGATGAGATCAAGTTCTAGCCAACAGACCCAAAGGGAATTGGCAAGGGACTCTAAGGAAGTCTTTAAGAGGGACTTGAGATGGGGACTTTCTCCTTCTGTCTTTGGACACTGATGCCTGTCTTCAAACAATACTTGTAAATGTGGCAATATACCAGAGCCATGAAAGAAGCCAGCACACTTAGAAGTAAGCCAGAATCAGAAGGAATCTGGACTCCTGAGAGTATCACAAGACTGTAAAGATGAAGCCCAACCTTTGAATATAATTTTATGAGAAACAAATGTCCCTACAGTACTAATGCAGTTGCGTACACCTGTTAACAGTACAAAAATATCATGACTTTTAGGTCAACCTTTGCTACATAGTGAGCTCAGTGTCATCCTAGGCCATATAGTGAAGTCTTATCTCAAAAATAAAATGAAATAAAATAAAAACCTAGAGCAGAACTAATAGCTTCATGGTTAAGAGTACTTGCTTTACTTGCAAAGGACCTGAGTTCAGTTTCCAGCACCCACATTACAGCTAACAACTGTCCGTGGCTCCAGTTCCAGAAGATCTGACATCCTCTTCTGGCCTCCACAGCCTCTGCACACATGTGGTACACAGACATGCATGTAAGCAAAAAAACACATAAATACATTTTTAAATAAAAATAATAATTTGCCTCTAACAGTATATTGCTTCTAAGTAATTTCTGGATACTATTTATTATATGCTGTACCTACAGGGCTGTACAGGGTTCTGAAACCCTGGGGACAGTGTAAAAATGAAGCCATGTTCTGAACATCAGAGCTGTGCAAAGATGACCTCTGGAATACAATCATCACCTGAAACAGCTCTAATCTGCAAATTAAACCTTTGGTGACACCGAGTCCCTAGAAATACTCTGGCTTTCATAAATGCCTTACATGGGTGAAGTGAGCGAGGCTACCTGTATCAATCTGTCACTAGTAAGCAATAGGCCCAGTAATGCACAGGGGCACCAAAGCATCTAAACAATGGCTCTCTACTGGAGGAGACCCAGCACCTCCTCTCTCCCCAACTCCATTTAAACACTGGCCATGTCTGGAAATGTTTTGGGTTATCACACAATAGAGAGGGACTACTGGCCCCTAGTGGGAAAGGCATGGATTATACGGAAACATCGTACAATGCACAGGGCAGCCTCCTACAGCAGAGATCATATGAGCCACCATGGCAATGGTGTGAGATGCAGACACCTTTGTCTAATATGATGTGACTCCTTCCACAAGGTAGCCACAAAGCACTGAGTTAATAACTAACTCTTCTATGTTGATTTATTTGTTGTTGTCTTTAAATATATATGTTATTTATTTCAGATTCAAAAAATAAGACAGCATTTTCAGAGTTCAAGGAAACCTAGCATATTAATTTGGAACAGGCTCAAAATGTGTTCTGTCTGGATAATGGTTTATGTTACACCAACTTGCCACTACACTGTAGACAGGTCATTCTGGTGTGTTTATAAGAAGATAAAGAGAGAAAGGGGTACGTTCTATGGAGGTGTGATGAGGTATGGGGGAAGAGGGTGTCTCAGCGGGCCCATGCTAAGACATCCCTTCCCCCTGAGGGACCAGCTACACAACAACAGTATAGTATAGAACAGAGTTTATTCAGGGCATGGGGAGGGGAGTCAAGAGGGTAGTAGAGGCAGAGAGTAGAGAAGTAGGGGAGTACAGGCTGGCCATAAGCACATGGAGAGAGGGGGAGAGGGAATGGGGAAGGGGCAAGGGGACAGAGTGGGAACAAGAAGGAAAGAGCAAGAGGACAAAGGACAAGAGAGCAAGGAGGTGGCAAGCAGTCCCTTTTATAGTGGGCAGGTAACTATGGAGAGGAGCATACCTGGATGTTGCCAAGTAACTGTGGGGTGGAGCTTAGACAGAATGCTAACATATTCCCTAAGAGAACTTTGCAACCTCAGGAAGTCTACCTGCCTAGGTGATGTCTTATTCTGCTCATTGGTGAAACTCACTGAGTGTGCCTGGAATGAACTAGCAGAGACCCCATTAGTACAGCTGAACCACTCACCTTGAGTCACAAAACTGACGCAAATGATGAATAAGTCAGTAAGAAATGCATTTTACCTAAGACAGATGAACCCAGTATGAAACCTAAATCTCCACCAACCAGATATAAGCTCAAAAAAAGTTGTCTAATAGGGCATGCCTTCTTAATAAACATAAACATAATATCTTTCCCATCCCACCTCCATGACTACCTTAGACCCCTTTACTTAAAACACAGAGGCTCGAATCTATGCTGTGTGCTATGCCATCTCTGTTTTGCCAGTTCTGCCTTCCCACTAGTCTCTGGCCAAGTGGCTCACATATGTTGAGGTTCCAGGCAATGCAAGTGGCTGGGTGGGCAGAGTGGTTGCCACAGCACACGCTGGAGCTTACAAGCACAGAAGATGAAGTCTAAGCCCAGGGCAACAAGTGCATGTGAAAGGTAAGGAAATTAATAGTCCTGAGTTTGAGACATTCCTTATGAAGAACCAGAACAGGCTTGTTAGCATCTCCAGTTAGCACACATGGGTTGGTAAAAATAATGCCAGGATCCTCATGGAGCCCAACAAGTATTCTAAGTCTGTTGTAGGGAGCCACCTGAGAAGGCTGGCATCTCCTCAGCTCCCTTGACTCTCAGGCAAAGCAGCCTGTGGCCCTTGCACAGCAGAGGTGAGCAGCTTGCTACATGCTCAGTCCAGCCTTCAGAGTTTCTCATTTGTGTTTCTATCATTGCTTTCAAACATCTTTACAGTCCAAAGAATGTTTTAAAAACTAAATTAGGAAGCTAAAATTAGCAAGCAAACATAGCTTTGAAAGTAAGAGGTGGAAACCTTCCCACATAAAGACCAGCAAACCAGATGGTTTTAGGGGCATAGTGTGCCAGGGCTCAAGGAATCCTCATGCTATACAAATGTTATCTTCCAAAGAAAAAATACTCCATACTCATTAATTGTAGGAAGATATGAACTCAGTCAGGTAGTGATGGGGGAGGGGACAGTAAGATAAACATAGGCACAAAAATCCTCAATAAAATTTAACATATAAATTCTGTCAAAAAGATGCCATATCATAATCAAACTTGGCCAAAAAAAAAAAAATTACAAGGAAAATTAGTATCCTTGGAGCTGGGTGATGACTCAGCAAGAAAACCAGAGTTCAGAGCCTCAGAAGCCGTATTAATGTCAGGTGAGTATGGTAATTCCAGCTCAGAAGGCAGAGATGGGGATCCCTGAAGTACAGTGGCCAGTGAAACTACCCATATCAGAGAACTGGGTTGAACTGAGAAACCTCTCCTCAAGAATAAGGTGGAAAGGAGCATGAATGGGATGGACCTAGGACCTCTGCACATATGTAACAGCTGTGCAGTTCTTCATGTGGGACTGCTGTAAGAATTGTCAACCCCAATATGCCCATATAAAAAACACACAGTCCAGTTATTATATTTATAAGCTATGTGTCTATGTTGGGCAGATCTAGCACTATTCTACTTATTCCCCAGCTATGAGACCCTTTGCTATTTGCAGTTCCTCCTGGCCATGTGGTTCTGCTCCATCTTGGCTTCCTCTTCCTCCTCCTCTTCCTCCTCCTCCTCTTCCTCCTCCTCCTCTTCCTCCTCCTCCTCTTCTGTCCTCAGCAACATAGGACTCCTAAAGTTAAGCCATCCTCCCAGGCTATGCATGCCCCTCCTCTCTGAATATTTTTCAATAAACACAAAATAGAACATAATAAACTGTCTAACTCAAGGCCAGCAAGATAGCTCAGCAGTAAAGGCTCTTGCTGCTAAGACTGATGACCCAAGTTTAGTCCTTGGATCCCATATAATTATAAGAACTAGCTCCCACAACACACACACACACACACACACACATACACACACACACACACACACATGCATGCTTCTATGCACTAAATAATGTACAAAATCTTAATAGAATAAAAGTCTAGTTCAAGGCTTAAACTGAGTTCCTGGTTGTTCTTTCCATTCGGTTTCTTGGCTGTTTTTGTGAGGCTTACAAAGATGACCCACTGACTGCAAACAGATGTTGCCTTTTGTTTATATCCTCCTAGCTCCCTTACTTTCCACATCACTAATCCTGACTATCAAACATATTTCCTCCCAGTTTAAAGAAAACCAGGCTAATATCTCTGCTTCCAGTGGCACCCCACAGTGGGTTTTGAATGAATATTCATAGGCAATTGTTTAAAGGTTCTAGATGGTTTACATTTACCTCAGCTTTGCATTTTCAGAGGGAAGAGTCCAGATGATTAAGCAACAGGAAATTCTGACAACTGCTAACCCACTTTCAACACAGAAGATGAATGCTCCTTCCCCTATAACCTGGCAGTTACAGAATCACATGCTGACCAGTTGGATTACTTTTAGGAGACTGTAATGACTCCTTGCTAAAAGCCTTTCAGAGTACGAGTGGTGACCCAAGAGATCAGACCTGCTCTTTTCAGAAGTCAAGAAGCAGACTGGAAGGGTGTGTACACAGGCTTCCCCAGCAAGGATAGGCTAGCCACACAGGTGCCCAAGGAGAAGAGTCACATGTGACCCCTGGAGGAAAGGTGTGACACACTGCTGTAAATAATCCCAGCAGCAATATAGGCCATAGACCAGATTCTGGACAGATCTGAGAGGTGGCTCCTTTCTGAGTCTTAAAACATGGTGTTCCCATTCTGGGGCACAGGGAGCACTAGGCAGCCTTTGTTTTGAAGAACAGAGTCCAAATGCTTCTGGGTTATAGAGTTCAGCTGCCAAACCAACACTTGTTTGAATGGAGTGAAAAGACCCATGAGTCCCTTTGAAAAGACACATGGTTCTGAAAATTAACAGAGAAGGTGCCATTGATGGATCTGGAGTTCAGTGGATGCCAAAGCCCAAGCAATTGGTTTGAGGGATCCATCCGGTAAGCAACAAGCATATGGCCTTTCCTTAGCACAAACCTTAAGTTCAGGAAAGAGGCCCCAAGTTACACATCATATGTTCTGAACATGATATGAATCCAAACCAGACAAGTCAGTGCTAACAACAGACGGCAGATACATGCAGAAATATCTGTACACCAGAGACCAGAGCAGAGTTCCCCAAGAAATAGCAGTGAGGAAGTAGAGCCCTCTTACCTGAATAGAGCAGAAAGCCTGCAAATGACAGCCTGACACGGCAGTCTTCAGAGCTAGTGGGAAATTTTTCAATTTCAGAGTTCAAGGAATTTTAATGCTAATTTTAGCAGCTTTCATTAGTTGTCATTTTATAGACTGGATCCACAGAAAATCCCAGCGTTTCAAGTTTTAAATTATGGTGGCATCAAAATAGAACCGTCAAACTACTTTGCCACATCTTGGTTTGACTCTAGCCTCCTCTGATGCTTCTTTTCCCATCAAAGCCCTGCTCAGGCCATGCTGTAGCAACTGCTGTCGTACAATGGGCTGGGTAGGCACTTATGGAGAGCCACATCCACAGGCAAGGCAGATGTGCAGAGCCCCACAATTATAAGAGGTGGGAAGTTGAGCAGCCTGTGACACCTCAGAAACAAGCTGGCGCCCACACAGGGAGCAGTCTGAAAAGAGCAGGCAGTCTTTGATCACAGGGTCCCCTGAAGAAGTCTAGCCATAGGACTTGCTATGTCAGGACCTCAGGGAAGAGGAGTTGGGAAAGGCAGGGCTGACACAGGATTCTGGTAAGCACCCAGGGCTCAGAGCTGGTCCAGTCCAGATGGTCCTCCCTAGTTTTCAGGCTGTCCCTGAGTCTGAGGGCTGGACACAGACTTTTTAGTAATTGCTTCACAGGTTTGAGGGGCAGGTGTGCTGACAGTCTCTATTTGAGGTGATGAAGTTTCCCCTATTTTAATAAATTTTCCACCTCAAACAATGTGTTTTGCTCTGAAGAAAAGGGGTGTGTGTGTGTGTGTGTGTGTATGTGTGTGTATGTGTGTGTGTGTGTGTGTGTGTGTGTGTGTGTGAGAGAGAGAGAGAGAGAGAGAGAGAGAGAGGTGTATTTGTGTGTACATGTATCTGTGGTGTATTGCACATGTGGGTATGCATACATGCAGTGGCTGAAATACATTCCTTAATTGTTGACACTTTTTTTTTTAAAAAAAGGATTTCTTATTAAACCCAGAGATCAGTCATTCAACTAGACCGGCTGGCCAATGAGCTACAAGGGTGTTCCTGTCTCTGCCTCTCCAACACTGGGATTAGGAATGGAAACTTCCCATGGGAGCTGGGAATCAGATCCTTGTTTTTGCTAAGTAAGTACTCTAGCCACCAAGTGACCTCCCCATCCTTCTGGAGAACTCTGTTAGGTTGTCATGCCAGCTTAGCTAGCAGTGTCAGCCAAGGAAGCTAGTAAGACTCCTGGTTTACCTGTCATTAAATCTCCATAATGGGACTAGCATTTCAACCTGCTTTCTTTCCTGTCCCATAATTCCCATTTCCCCAAATACTGCTTCTGCTCTTTAGGCTTTGGCTGGAAGAAGCTGCTGGAAAGAGGTCCTGAGGCTCAGACTTGCTGCCTCTGCTGGTCCCCAGGCCTCCCACCGAGGCAGGCCAGCAGGGCCTCCCTTCAGAGGCCACTCTGAAAAATGCCTCTTCTGTGCACCTTTGGCAGCTACCCTCTCCCTGGTGCCCATGATCTTGGCATTTCAGGAACTGTTTTGTGTAGTGTCTGGATTTGTAGGCACAGACCCCACGATGCTAAGAAAACTTTATTCTCGGGCAGCCCCTTTCTTTCCTAAATCTTTTTCCTCTTTCTGAAACACTTTCTTGTTAAATCTCAGAGCTCCTGTGTCTGGCTGACGACCTGACTCTGCTGTCTGACTGGATGACTGGATGAGCTAGACCTGAAGCATGTCACATTTCCTTTAGGGGTGTGTGTGTGTGTATGTGTGTGTGTCTGTGTGTGTGTGTGTCTGTGTATCTGCGCACGCCTGAGTGTTTGGATAAAGGGCCCAATGTTAGGGGTCCAGAGTGAGAGGGGGATGAGGACTATATCTCTAGTACAGTGCTGAGGAGTTGGAGAAGCCTTGGCAGGCATAGGTCATGTCCATATCTTCACTGGCAAGGAAGGAGGGTGGTCTCCTGTGGATCTGAGTGGACTGAAGAAAGTGGAGGCGGTAGGGGATATGCAGCAGCAGTTTAGCTACTGCTAAGACAGGCTCTCCCATATAAGGAAAGGGAGGTTCATGTCTGCTTCATGTTGAGCTAGAGCCATAGTAGATAACTGTCTGCCAAGCTTGTGGGTCTTAAATGTGTGTACTTGAGGGTTTTTTTTTATTGACATCAGATACCTGTGTGGACACAGTGAGGCCACTGCCTCTTTAGTAAGAAGACTGTGGGAGGGGCTGCAGAGATGGCTCATCTGTTAAAAGATGTATGGTGCTGCAGAATACCCAAACTAGGTTCCCAGTACCCACACTGGGTAGCTCACAACTGCCTCTAACTTCATCTCCAAAGGACCCAACATTTTCTTCTGGCCCCTGTGTGTACAAACCCACATGTTTACATACCCCCAGAACACATATAAAAATACACATATATACATCATTGCACATAAAATAAGCCTGTTTGGTTTTTTTTAAGTCTATGTGTGTAACTATGTGAGTGTTTACCACATGTGTACAGGTACCTACAGAGCCCAGAAGAGAGAGTCAAATCCCCTAGCTGGGGTTACAGGCAATTGTGAACCACCTGACATGGATGCTGGAAACTCAGGTCCTTTGTAAGACCAGTACATAGTCTTAGCCACTGACCCATCTCTTCAGACCCTGATAAAATTTCAATAAATCTTCTTTGAAATACTGTGCAAGGGAAATGACCTGCCATTATGGCATCTGTCTTTACCACATATTAACTTTACGTCAAGTTCAATGTTTACTTGTGACATTGTCATAAGTGAAAGGCTACCTGGTGCGCAAACTGAGGGAGCTATCGTTTGCCATCTGACCCTGGAGGAAGTTGCTGCTGCTTTATTCTTGCATGTGAATGTGTACTACATACACATGTGCACATATGTATACACTAGAGAGCAATCCTGAAGTATATGAGTATGCTTTATCCCCATAGGTTTGTGCACTGCAGGATAGTACTGAAGGGCAGCAGAATCTTTAAAAGTAGTGGCCCCTGGGGAGAAATGGGGGGAGCACTGATTGGGACAAGGTGGGTAACACCCTCAGAAAGTATCGATACCCATCAAGAGACGATGGGTTAGGTTTCACAACGATGGGTGGCTTAGTGTAAGGATGGACCATTATTAGGCAAACTCCACTTTCTCTGTTCTTTCTTTTGCTCCCACTCTTACCTTGCAACCTCTTCCTTCTGCACCCACCAGTGGCTCTTGTAGTTGTTGCTACTGTGCAGAGCTAACAATCATGCTGCAACATAACCAGGGGGCCCATGGCAGAAGCTAAACAGGACTTCCTTCCTCCAATGCTGAACATCCAGCCACAGTAATTTTGTTACATAATATAAAATGGGCTAAGGCAGTGCTTATCAAAATGACTTCCTCTCATCCTGTAACCATAAAGGCAAAATGTACTTGCAGTGCTTTAGGGACTATTACTACTATACCTCTACTAATCTTAATGAATATCACACAAAGTACAAACATCGGCCCTGACTCAGGAAGTTTTTCAAATCAAAACTCAACTCTGTGAAACAGAGATGAATGGCTACCAGGAAATGCACCACTGACTGCTGAAGTTTCTAATGATCTGATGACAAGTTGCACAAGGAATTCTATTTTAACTGCCTTGTTTAGTTGTAGTTATTGTGTTACTGTTTTTTGTTGCTGTTGTTTTGAGATAGGGTCTCACTATGTAGCCTTGGCTACCCTGGAACTTGCTATGTAGACCAGGCTGGCCTTGAACTCATAGAAATCAACCTGCCTCTGTTGGCATAAAAGGCATGTGCCACCATACCCAGAACTACCTTGTTAAAGAAGGTCTGGTCCTAAAGAAATACCATGAAGGGTAGAAAAACTTCAAATCAACTAGAAACCAACAGGACTCTGTAGGTCCTTGATCTAGAAGGTACACTGTGAGCAAGCTGAGGACAGCCTGCAAGAAAAAAGTTATGATTAAGACAACAATAACAACAAAAACACTGACTTGAGACTTGTGCTTTTGTCCAAGATAGGACAACAAACAAATTCACTCCTATACATAAAAATTTTTAAAGAGAAAGAAAAAATATATAAGAAGCAACCATTTTTCAGACACTGGACATCAGAGGATTAAGGCAGGAAACCGCCCGGAAGCTTGGTGGCAGCTGCAGCTGACGGCCAATGGAGAGCTTACAGCCACTAGCATCCCACCTCAGAGGGGTCTGAGGTGAAACCTGCAGGGTGTCCTAAGTAGAGACAAAGCTGAGTGTCTTGGAGACCACTGCAGCTAGCAAACTGAGGAGCAAGCACTGGACAGAAAAAGCTACAATGGTGACCCCTGGAGACATGCAGAAGGACTGAGGGCAGTGACCAAGTACTGATCAAGGTAGCTGGATAAGAAAGCTACCCAGCCACAGGAAAGACCACCCACAGGGATTAGTGTCCAATGCTTTCATAGTGGTGGGGATAGTGTCCATGCCGTGAGCCACAGTGGAGAACCATGCCCAACATCTCTGGGTATATGGGACTCAACAGGGACATGTCTTAATAGCAGAAAACAATGCTACTGAGCCTGCTCTGAACTCAGCTAATAATTCATTAAGAAGATCTTAGAAGAATGGCTCAGCAGTTAAGAATGTATGCTGCTCTTACAAAAGACCCAAAGCAGCTCCCAGCATCTATACTGGGTGACTCAAAACCACCTGTAACTCTAATTCCAGGGGATCTGATGGTCTCTTCTCACCTGTCACATACACACACACACACACACAGAGAGAGAGAGAGAGAGAGAGAGAGAGAGAGAGAGAGAGAACCTAAAAATAAATGCAGGCATTCACACATCACATAAAATAAAAATAAAATATAAATTTCAAAAACTAAAAGAGGACTGGAGAGATGGCTCAGTGGTTAAGAGCACTGACTGCTCTTCCTAGAGGTTCTGAGTTCAATTCCCAGCAACCACATGGTGGCTCATAACCATCTGTAATGAAATCTGATGCCCTCTTCTGGCGTGTCTGAAGACAGCTACAGTGTACTCACATATATAAAATAAATAAATCTTTAAAAAAAAAAAAAAGAACTAAAAGAACTAAATGGATTTCCCTGTAATGTACCTGAAACCTCAATGTGGGTAGGAATAAAAAAATATTTAGTATCCAACAAAGTGAATATCTCAACATTTTTAATACATCTTACATTAAAACATACTTCCCCTTTCCCTTTCCCCTCCTCACTCCTCCCATGTCCTCTCCCTCCAACTCTCTCTCTCTCTCTCTCTCTCTCTCTCTCTCTCTCTCTCTCTCTC
>NW_021604587.1:4272147-4286877 GCF_004785775.1 Grammomys surdaster
CTCTCTCTCTCTCTCTCTCTCTCTCTCTCTCTCTCTCTCTCTCTCTCTCTCTCTAAGCATTAGTTGCCTATAGCTCTTTGTCTTAGGGTAGATCCCATGAGATTTCCCCCCATCTGTGCTCGTCTCAGCCATTTCCAGGAGAGACAGTCTCAAAGCAGACTTCCTGGTATTCCAGCTCTTACCATCTTTCTTCCTCTTCTGTGAAATTCTGTGAGCCACAGATGCAGAAGCGGAGCTACTCATTAGTCCTATAAAAGTGTTCCTTAGTGAGAGCTACCTAAAAGAACCCCACAATATAGAATTTTCAAGAATGATCATAAACATTATCAAAAATGCAAAGTATTTAAAGACACAAATACTTCAGTGAACTCCAAGAAGATAATAATAAATGCCTGACTGATAACCAAAAAATAAAATACAAATACACGTCTGAATGAAATGATGACAATAATTTGAAATGTCAGGACTTGAAAGCTGAATTCAATATGGAGGCAGAAAAACAGAAAAGAACACAAGCTGAAATGAAGGTGGAACTGAAAACCTTAATATCCTAATGAGAAAACTCATGGAAAGCCTTACAAGTACAGTGAATTAAATAGAAGGTAGAATACAAGACCCAAAGATAAAGTAGGTCTAGACCAAATAAGCAAGAATATGAAAAAATGTAAAGCACAAGAAAGGAACATGCAGAGAATGTAGGACACCATCCAAAGACTAAACCTTTGAATTATAGCATAGAAGAGGGAGTATAACCCCAGGCCAACAGCACAGACCAGATCTTTAACAAGATCATACAAGAAAAGTTCCCCAAACAGAGGAAAGATATGTCCATACAGATACAAAAAGCTCACCAAACAAATAGAAAATACCAGAAAAGACAATCCCCATGGCATATCATGGTTAAAACATAAAATAAGCAGAACAAAGAAAGTGTACTGAAAACTGCAAGAGAAAAAATACAAGTCACATATAAAGGAAAACCCATCAGAATAACAGCTTATTTCACCAGAAGCCCCTAAAGCAATGCACTCCAAGTTCTAACAAAGACTGCAAGCCTAGACTATTGTACCCAGCAAAACTATGCCACCGCTAAAGGGGAAAAAAATTCCATGATTAGCATGTTTAACCCTCAAATGACCAAAGGATGCTGTGAAAGCAGGCTCATGATTTTCATGTCATGGGATTCCTTTCAGCCACCCCATAGGAGTTCACATGGCTTTGGTGGTACTACCATCCAGGGACAGAAGTCATGTCACAATCACACCATATTGCCACTTTTATCCAACTATGCTGAAGGATTACATATGAGAAATGGGACAGTGGTGCTTTTCTTGTAGCACCCAAGCTACTGACAAATCTTAGCAATGCAGCAGTTGCTAAGGCTGCTGCGATTAAACAAAATTAAGGTGTCTTCCTTTACATCTTATAAAGCTTATCTTTTTGACCAAGATTCTCTTTCCTGTGACATAGTTTTATGAGAATTATCATTCTTATAATGATAAATCAATTATTAAAGATTTGGGTGACATTTGTCAATTTCTGGGATAATTTCAAACAAGTGGCTTATTTTTTATGTAAATTCACAGCAAAATCAGCAAGGGCCAAACCTGCAAATGCTGTCCATACAGAAAAAAATGTCAGCTACCTAACAGATTCTCAATATATTGTTTCATACAGAAAAAAATGTCAGATATCTGACAGATTCTCAATATATTGTTTTCTGTGTTTTATCAAAATGTTATTACTTTATGAAGTGACCTTCATAAAGACTTCCTTCACAAGTCTCAACTTGACCAATTTTGATAGAAAAGTTCCAGATTATATGATACAGTTATTCACTTTCTCAGTTTCATCAAAGGTGATGACTTGAAGATGAATAACCCAAAGTGATCCTCAAAATTAGGGTAACTACATGCTTTTATGTGTGCAGGACAACATTTACATTTATTGTCCTTTTCATACTCAAAGTGTCTCAAGTTGGACACTATAGGACTGTCCTTTTCATAACTAAAGTAAAAATTATACTCATAAAAGTGATCAAATCGGGTCCACAATACCAGCTTATACCCAACAGCCTGTATCCCTCCCAGGAGGTTCGCAGTAAACAAAGGCACAGGTGAGAATCTCATCCAAATACCCACACCAGCTGGTGTTGTTTGATGTGTGGCTCACGACAGACCACACCAGGCCAAGCAGTTCCAGATGAGGTTTATTTTAGAAGATAAAGGCAAAAGTGACAGCAAGAAGAGGGGAGGAAGAGAGAGAGAGAGAGAGAGAAAGGGGGGGGAGGTTCGGATGTCTGTCTATTTATATGGATAGTGATGTAGCCTTTCGCAGGTAAAGGTGGGAGGTGAGCCGAGTGGATTCTTGGGCATATAACCAAAAGATATGCCACAATACCACAAGGACACATGCTCCACTATGTTCATAGCAACCTGGTTTGTAATAGCCAGAAGCTGGAAACAATCCAGGTGCCACTCAACGGAAGAATGGATACAGAAAATGTGGTTCATTTACACAATGGAATACTATTCCACTATTAAAAATAAGGACATCATGAATTTTGCAGGCAAATGAAGGAACTCTAAAATATCCTGACTGAAGTAACTCAGATGCAAATAGACATGCATGATGTGTACTCACTAGTAAGCGGTTATCAGCCAAAAAGTACAGAATACCTAGGAAACAACTCACAAACTGTAAGAAGTGTAACAAGCAGAAATGTCCAAGTAAGGATGCTTCAATTCCACTTACAAGAGGGAAGAAAATAATCACAGGAGGCAGAGGGAGTGAGGAATCTGGGTGGGAGAGGAGAGAGGGAGGGGAAAGGGAGAACAGGATCAGATATGGACTGAGGGGACAGGAGAGAAACCCAGAGGGCCAGGAGAATGAATGGAAATACGTAGCCTCTGGGGATAGGAGGTGAGGGGACCCTCTAGAAAGTACCAGAGACCCTGGAGGTGAGAGATTCTCAGACTCAATGACTTTAGCCAAAATGTCCAACACTGGGGAGAGGGTACTCGAAGACTCCACCTCCAGTAGATACACATGGCCTCAAATGGAGGGAATGGGTTACTAACCCATAGTTAAAATTTCTGACTGAGAATTGTTCCTGTCTAAAAGAACTGCACGGACAGAAAATAGAGAACAGACTGAAGGAAAGGCATCCAATGACCAGGCCAACTTGGGATTCATCTCATGGTGGCAGGAGCCACCAAGGCCTGACACTATTACTGATGCTGTGATGTACTTACAGACAAGGGTCTAGCATGGCTGTCCTCTGAGAGGCCCTACCAGCAGCTGACTGAGACAGAAGCAGACACTTATACCCAACCATTGGTCTGAAGTCAAGGACCCCTATGGTTGAATTAGGGGAAGGATTGAAGAAGCTGAAGGGGAGGGTGACCCCATAGGAAGACCAGCAGTCCAAACTAACCCAAACCCCAGGGAGCTCTCAGAAACTGAGCCACCAACCAGGAGCATGCACAGGCCAGCCCGAGGCCCCTGGCACATATATAGCAGAGGTCTGCCTCAGTGGAAAAAGATGAGCTTAATTTTTGAGAGATTTGAGGTCCCAGGGAAGGTGGGAGGCCTGGTGGAGGGGAAGCATCCTCTTGGAGGCAAGGGGGAGGAGGAATGGGATGAGGAACTGTGGGAGGAGGAACAGGGAGGGGGACAATGATTGTCATGTAAATAAATAAAAAAAAGTGATCAAATCTTCAAATCTAGTAATCAGCCTAATACAACCTAGAATCAAAACTCCTATCAAGGCGGAAAGATTCTCAACCATCCATTTCCTATACTGTTCTCCAGCATTAAGAATACATATTCACACACACACACATGAAAGCATTGCCCTCCCTGCCCTGGGTCTTGGTGTGAAGGCAGCTTGTTAAATCCTCTCCAGCTGCTTCAGCCCCTTTTTCAACAGTCAGGTTCCCCAGGGAAACTTTTATAGCAAATGCACACCAGTATTATAAATTGGGTCGGGTACATGAGGTAAACGGAGATGGAAACTGGCTAGAAGGAAAATATTTTCTTTTTCAAACTTATTGGACAGCAGGGGGTTTGTTGATTTGTTCTTAAAGTAGCTTAAGTTAGTCCATTTTTACATAATGGCTGAAGAAGGTTTGGGGTGCCCTTTTAAAAGAAGGCTAGCTTCTTTCAGAGCCCAGAAATATCCTTGGGCAAACGGGCATTGTATTTACTGTGAATAAATTCTTCAAAGAGTTATTCTATAATGGAGGCTGAGAAATAGCCTACTCTGCACATTAGTGTTCCTTGCAAACCATGTAAAGACCAAAGCCTAGAGGCAGGTGGGCAGAGATGGCTCCAGAAGTGCTATAAACGAGTGACCCGGAGGTGTCTCTGTCCCATTAGTTAGGGGTGGAGTTAGGGTGTAGGGCAGCTAGCATGGAGCTGCACTTGCCATGCAAACATATCCCTTTTATTTAAGTATACCACGTGCAGAGAGTGGAAGACTACATTCCTCATAGCCACTCCTGATGCCAAGAACAGACAGCCCTCTAGGTCCCGAACTGCAAGGTGCAGCTCTGTAAACAGTGAGTGTCCTGAGAGACAAAAATCTATGAATCATACTTTTTTTCTATCATCAAG
The DNA here is from genome assembly GCF_004785775.1 of Grammomys surdaster. Lineage (NCBI taxonomy): Eukaryota > Metazoa > Chordata > Mammalia > Rodentia > Muridae > Grammomys > Grammomys surdaster. The sequence goes on from NW_021604587.1 coordinate 4,276,765, forward strand.
AGCATTATAGCCTTTTAAGAAAAAAAAAATTAATCTCTACTTCTTACTCAAGACTCTGTGTGGTACAAGGAAATCCATTTAAAGATATCAGGAGTGACTGATGCCTAAGGTACTTAGGGAGCAGGGCAAGTAGAGCCTGGCTGCCCCCTAGAGTGAAATGTTTATATACCTATTTACTGCTGCGTTTAGTACATGAGCTTATTCTAAGTGAGGTAACTAGACATCGAATACAGAGCTTCATGGGTAAAGTGTGTGTCACTCTCTAGCAACTCACAGATACAATCTCCTTTTGTTTTATATTGAGGTAGAGTCTTGCTTTGTAGCCTAAGCTACCCGAGAACTTTCTTTAAGGCCAGGCTAGCGTCAGACTTACCGGAATCTGCCCACTTAAGCCTCCCCATTGATAGGATGGTGGACATGAACCATCAATCCTTGCTTGAAAACCATGGTTAATTGTTTGAGGTCTGTCTGTATATCTTATTTGAGATCTGTTCATACAGCTCCTAACTCAACGCCTGGTACAAGAGGACACAAATGTATTGAATGGATGAATAGATAAATAGAATGATTTTTTTAAGTGTCAAGAGAGAAACATTTAAAGTTGGTCCCACCAATTTGATTGCTGTGTATTTTAACCATTGGCCAAGGAAACCCGGCAACTAAACAAGTTTGAGAAAGCAGGCCTTCCCCATGAAGAGTCTGGCAAGCAGCACACCTAGTGTCCCATCTGGTCCACTTAGCTCTGACAGGCAGGCCAGCTTAGTGGGCTGTCTACCCTGGTCTGAAAGGAGTGGGAGAATGGAGCATGGAAGAAGATGGGAAACTACGGCAGCCTCAGGTGCTGCTTTAAAGGCCCCAGAGAGCACAAGAGAAGGGAAATTCCTGGGAAAACACACACACACACACACACACACACGTACATATACATGCACACACAAGCACTCACTCATGCACACATGCGCACACAGGAAGATGAGCCTCTTCTACAAGGAACAGAAGCCAGGAATCAGAAATGAGGTCCTAGGGAAGCCAAAGGGAGCACGGTCAGGCAACCCAATCTGGTCTGATGAGATCCCTTTGTGACTCTTGCTGCTGATTAGGCCCTGTCAAATTGGATGTTAAATGACTGAGAATGAACAAATGACTCCTCTGGAAACAGAAAAATCCTAAAGTCCCCAGGCTAAGTGCAATTAACCAACTGTGTTCATGTGCACAGCTTTGGAAAGCATTCTTGGTGCACACACTCATCCTTGATGAGGCTCACACTCCATCCCTGCCTCGCCCAGCCTCTCTGCCTGCTCAAAATTGAGCAATCTTCAGTGTCTGCTCACTACTCTTTTGCATGACAGTTAGGTTTTATCTTTCTCAAAAGTGAAACTTGGCCATTAATATAAAACACTGTTCTCCTTATTGACTGTTCCGACTCTGGGTAGCAAGTTACACCATTTACCCCAGCAGTGGCACAGAATTATTGGACGAGACTACAGTCACTTTCCACAGATGTGAAGAGCATCATTTGGGGGGAATCCCAAACCAAACTGCTCTCTTTAAAGTGAGTAATAAGCTAGTCATCAGTGAAATTACTTCCTGTATATAAAAAAATGTTTATTTAAACAAGATTTTTATTTCAACAGTAAATGCACTTTCTCTCCTGAGATCAAGACATTTTATTACAGCTATTAATTCTCACAGTTTTCTCATAATACACCCTAATGAGATAGAGAGAAACAGAAAGAGTGAAGTCTACAGTTTAAGATTCGAGTCATTTTCATTTCAAATACCAGGTAACGTCCACATTCCTGTGGCTACACAAGCACATATTTACACAAAGGCATGTGTGCTTGCTCTCACCGCTTCCTTGATTTTATTGTAACTTCCTTTTTAAGGGTGCCTGGAGAAAATTCCCCTTTTATTGAGGACTACAGGCTAGCATATCTAGCTTTGTCTCTAAAAGTATTTTGTTCACTAGACTGTCCCAGACTGCAGTCGACCTTAGACCAACACAGCTCAATGGACATAGAAGACAGACTACAAATGGAATTTTAAGTTTGCCAGTAGCACACTGAGAGAAACCAAGAAGGTGAAATGTTACAAACATTATATGAAAATTAACAACGAGCTACTTTTCCTGATGAGGTAGAGAGATGTGTGGATGGTTTCATGGCTGACGACCCTGCAGTGGACAACTGATGAGGGGGCTCATCCCTGAGAGAGAACAATTTTCCTTCTCCACACGACCAGTGAGGAGGGACTCAGCAAGCGGTATTTATATTGTTTGTGCACACACATACCCATATGTGTGCATATGTAAAATAATAAAGAAAAAGAGTCTATCAACTCGAGGAGGGACATCAGAGGAGTTCAAGGGAGGGTAGCTGGGAGGGGCTGGAAAGAGGAAGGGGGAAAGTAAAATAATTCTATTACAATTAAAAACATTAAAAAAAAAAAAGAGGTAGAGAAATAGCCCTACTGTCCCAGGTCCATGGAACACACAACTCCAAGCCCTGCCCATGCACACTCAACGTGAGGCACACTGGCTGGGCCTACAATGGAGTCCCTGTACAGAAGTCCAAGTCCTCCCTGGGACTCTCTCAGAAGGGAGGCCTCTGACCTTCAAGGCCCATGGACCAATGGGATGAGTACAAACAGAGACTGCAGCAGTTCCGTCTCAGCACTGACAGGACCCCATCATACTGAGACATGCAGATGCAGGTGGGGGAGCCAGGCTGGGCTCTGTGAAGCCATACCTTTCTCTCCATCTCTGTCCAACTCTGCTCCTCAGCCAACGTGAGCAAGAAAGAAGGCAGAATGAAGGTGCGTGTGTGCGCACATGTGTGTGTTGTATCATGTTTATGGCAAAGGCCACTCATCCAGAGAGAGGAAAAAAATGTTCTGATGCCTGGGGAGACTTTCCTAGGAAGAACCAGCCTGGCTTGAAAGGAGGCACTGAGTCCTGGTGCCTCACTACTGTACAGGACATGTAGCTAAGGAAGCTGCTGTGTTTCAGAGACATCTATGACTAGAGCTTGGTTCATCACGCCTCAACAACTGACATGTCAGGAAGTTTGGTAAGGTAGAGCAGGTCGAGGCCCGGAAACTCAGTGGGCACACACCTGAGGCTTAGGTGACTCCCAGCTCCCTGCCAGACTCCTGACTTGGAACACGTGCCATACGTCTCACATAAAAGAGACATGATCCGTGGTCATATAGGCTCAAGACAGAGTTCTCCATGCTAATGAAGTCCCTAGTGGCCCAGAGGGCGTAGCCAATAAGCTTCCCTTCCCAAATATTCCTCCCTACAAAAGGCATTTAATCTTGGCCCACCCTGAGAAGTGGGGTATGGTTTTTCCACGTTCATTTTCCGCCATGACAATAAACTGTTTAGAACCATGGACTGTCTCTTTTCACCAAGATCTGCTGTGGGGAGCCATGAGGAAGGCCCTTGCCTACAGAGCTGAAGCCTAGTCTCCCATAAAAGGCCTCTTTGCACTCCCAGCCACAACCACAGCCAACCACAGCCAGCAAAGGACAATCATTCCCACTGGGACAAGCTCCCCTGCCACCTCACAAGCTTTTTCGCCCCACCCCCCAGCGGTATCTCTGTCTTGATGCTCCCCTACAGCCCAGCACATGGCCCTGGGGCTGTGTGGAATGTATGGAATGAGCTTCTGTATCCCTAAGTCCATGCGTCTATAGCAGGGGAAGGACAGGACAGGAGCGGGAGGAGAGAGGTTTATAATGAAAATGAATTGTTCTAGTGTATAAAATTCTCAAAATAAAACATATTTTGAAAAGCTTACAACTTGTAAAATTCTATATAAATTTTGTTATAATTGTACTGATTTGCTTTTATATACAGGTATTCATGCCTATTTCATACAATTTCTCTTTAGTAAAACATTAAACTTTATCAGAATACACATACCCATTAAATATTACAATTATGAAAATCTAATATTGATTTAGATGTCCAATAATTAAAGAAAAGATCACAAGTCATGGTAGACAGAATTCATTGCATGCATATATACATATAACTATATACAAATTATGTTCACCCTAAGAGAAAATGCCTTTAAAAAAGTTTTAAGTCAAAAAGTTAGGACAGATATGTGTGTGTTTATAAAATACTATAAGCAAGAAATTAAAAGTTGTATTAAAGATGAGTGAAATAATTTTTAATTGTATTTTTTTCCTTTGTGAGTGCACTCTCAGGGTCTTGATTATGATAGGCAAGTACTCTACCACTGAGCTACAAAACTAAGCTTGGATTCAATGCTTTTGTGAATGATATTCTAATCACTTTTAAGAGATTTACACAACCTAGAAAATAAGATTCTTCTCTAGTTTCTCAGAGTTGTTTTTTTTTTTTAAAAAAAAAAAAAAATTACAGTTTGCCACAAGCCAAGCACAGTAACTCTTTCATAGTCTCTGCTGGACAAGCTGGCTAATCCTGAGGCTTTGTTTTCATGACACACACCAGTGTCTCAAGTCAGGATTGTGGGGACTTCCAATCAGGATGATTTGATAGGGAGGGGAACCCAAGAACTCATGAGAGACATGGAGACCTGGCTTGACATCGTTCATTGTCTTGGCAGGACTGTGCTCATCTCTGTTTTGACCTATAGGAAATGGAACCAGTCATGTGACTTGATTTGCTCAAGACTTACCTCCCAAGAGGTAGGGGATATACATGTTCAGGCAGGGGATGAGCAAGCATCCCACACACTTTTCCTTCCTGAAGAATGTTCAGAAAGAGATGTGCCCTGTCCTTGGAGGATAGTAGGGCCTTGGTACATATATAGCACTACAGCCATAAAAATAGGGCCAGCGTGGGCAATGTGTATCATTTACAATAAAGGTCCTCCTGAGTACAAAATGATGGGAAATACTATCATTTTTCAGACAGGCTAGGCCAGCTGCTCAGGGACCTACCTGGTTGCTCCATCCCTGGGAAGGACCACCATCCATTGCCTCCAGCTGGAGCTGCTCTTTAGCTTCCAAACCATTTTATAATTCAAAGGTTGGGGTAATAATAGCCTCATGTTATTTAATGCTGAGTGAAGAGCAGGGGTTTGAAGTATTTTTCTTTTAAACCTTGCAACTGCTGTGTAAGCAGATACTAAAAGCCCAGCCATGAGAGTGTCAGGACAAGAGGCTCAGAGAGGCCGTCAACGTGTCAGGACAGGAGGCTCAGAGAGGTCAAGGGATGGAACACGGCATGCATTAGGCCACATTCTGTCACACTATTTAGTCTGTCCTTTGGAAAATGGATTGCTGAATTTGCTTTCTTCTCTGCTGAGAAAAAGGAATGTCCCAGGGATCAGCATGCACAGAAAGTTGTTCCTGTTTGAGGATTTGTACATTAGCTTCTTATACCATTCCTCAAGGGACAATAGCTCCATGAGTGCCTGGCCATGCCTTTCAGGTTCTTCATTGTCCTTGTGATCAGAACAGATTCCAACAAGATCTCAACAGGACCAAATAACTAACACTCACTTTGCAAGAATTCATGCTCTGCTTAGTCTCTGCTACCTAGCACTATAGCCACTAGACATACATAGCACATGATAGCCACTAGACACATGTAGCACATGATAGCCACTAGGCACATGTAGAACATGATAGCCACTAGACACATGTAGAACATGATAGCCAATAGATACATGTAGAACATGATAGCCAATAGACACATGTAGAACATGATAGCCACTAGGCACATGTAGCACAAGATAGCCACTAGACACATGTAGCACATGATAGCCACTAGACACATGTAGCACATGATAGACACTAGACACATGTAGCACATGATAGACACTAGATACATGTATCGATGGAGCACTTGAAACATGGCTACTGTGACTAAGCAGAATTTTAAGTCTTTTTAATGCTTATAAATTTAAATTTCCCTGCCTTCATGGTATTGGGGATGGCCATTATGGTCAGCATCACCCTACTTTCAGTTGCCAGGACCCAGCCTTTGTTCTGGCATATGTTCACTTCTATAAATCACACTAGCTTTGGACACACTGTGGGAGTCAGAGGCGCTGCTCCCAAGGTGATCAGTTAAGCAAAAGGAGAAGCCAAATGAATGTCTTTTTGGCCATGATTCATGGGAAGGCACAATTTTTATTATAACAGAGCAGATGCAAAATAAACTATCAATGACATGATTCTTCAGTGACATGACTCATGACAGTCAGCCTCTCCATCCCACCTCCACGCTCTTCCTATTTTCCTCCAACCCCACAATAAAGAATAAAAAGTCAGAAAGAAAATCAAAAAAGTATACCAGTGTGTCAGCTACTTTTCTCCTTGAGGTGACAAAATAACTGATAAAAGCAAGTTAAGAAAAAGAGAACTAGGCTGGGCAGTGGTGGAGCACGCCTTTAATCCCAGTACTCAGGAAGTTGGGACAGCAGATCTCTGAGTTAGAAGCCAGCCTGGTCTAGAGAGCAAGTTCCCAGGACACCTGGGGCTATACAGGGAAGCTCTTTCTCAGGAGGGAGGGAAGGACGGAGGGAGGGAAGGACGGAGGGAGGGAGGAAGTAAAAGAGGAAGGGGGTAGGAGGACATCAGGAATATGAAGCAGCTGGTCACACCACACACATAATTAGGAAACCCACAGTGAAGGATGCTGACTCACTTTCCCCTTTTCATTCAATGGATGCCCCAGCCCATGGTATAGTGCTACCTACATTCAGGGTGAGACTCCCCACTTCATTAATTCAACCTACAAACTCCTTTATACATACATGCACAGAGGTTTGTCTCCTAAGTCATCTAGATCTTGTAAATTTGATAACGATTATTAATCACTTATCAAAAACTTGAGGCTGGAAAAATGGCTCAGCAGGTAAGAATGCTGGCTGCTCTTGCAGAAGACTCAGGTTACATTCCCAGTACCTATCATGGTAGCTCACAGAATCTGTAACTACAGTTCCAGGAGTTCTAACACCCTCTATTGGCGTCCATGGACATTGGTACATACAAATATGCAGGCAAAAACTCATTTACATAAAAACACATAAATAAGTGTTTACCTATTTACATTTACATAAAAACATATAAATATTTTAATGTGAGTCTTGGTTACTCAGATGCTAATTCAAACTAGAAAGGGGAATTAACCCTGTTTCTAGAAAATATACAAATGTGTGAATACACATATGTATATATTTGATTGATTTCAACATACGACATATCTTAAGAAGGAATAATGTTGATTAATAATTCATGGATAGCTTGTCAGGAAGACTGTTGGATGAGTTTATATAAGTAAACTCAAGTTCAAGGCAATGGTGTTGATGGCTAAGAGCACAATGCTCTTCCCAGTGTCCAGCAAGCTATCTCCTGCTACTGCTGGCTGACTCCACAGCTGGTCCTGCTAAGCCACTGATAACAGGTCCCACTGAGCTGCTTACTACAGAAATAAAATTAACAGTGGGCAGAACACTTGTCCTGATGTCAGCTAATGGTCAGCTTTGAGCAAGTCAGGGTGAGAAGATGACTACTTCTTCCATAGCTTGCCCCAATGCCACTAATGAGAAGCAATCCTTAGTAAGACACCAAAGAAGGCAACGAGGCCATTGCAACTGATATAAATCATCACATCTGTATGCCAGAGGCTTTTCCCTTACAGTGAAAAAAAAAAACAATATATTACTTCTGCCACTCACAAAGCACCAGACCTACAGCCCCTAGTCTTGCTGAACATAGTGGTACATGCACATAAACCCAGCAGTCGGGTGGTAGAGAAAGAATTTTGAGTCCCAAGCTAATCTGGGCTTCATAGTAAAACCCTACCTCATTTTAAGGAGGAAGGGAAGAGAGGAGGGAAAAAAAAAACCTCCTTGTCTTAAGTACCATGATGTTTTTTTGATTATATGAAACCAAGGAAAACCTTGAGCTACTCTTTGTCTTAGCTAAGGAGCAGGCAGACAGCATAGGAAACTACAGGAGAAGACAGTCTGGGGATTCCTCATATACCTTTGGCAAATAACATACGGTACTTCTATACATTTACCACTTTGCCTTACATAGTGAGCAGTGGACAATTGCAGTCCATAGGCAGCACTAACAGGCTGCTTATCCAGCTCAACACTGGCCAAGATGGTAGTCACTAGGCCAAGGTGGCTACTTAAATTCAAACTGAGTGAAATTCAATTCTAAGACTCCAATCTTGCTAAATTCATATAACAGCCCACTAGTCACAAGTGGCTAGTGATTAAGACACTGGACCATGATAGCTCAAAGTATATTCAATACTGTGGAAATTACACTGTATACCAATGGTTTTGATAGCTTAAAAACAATAAAGAAATTGACTCAAAAATATTCTGATTTGTATTGTCAACATATATTGGTAATTCTAGGCAATATTAGTGACCAATGACTCTTCTCTGTGCAGCTTTTCCTTTGTACATGCCCTGTCTGTCCAAATAAATCTGCCTAGAGACACAGGACACCATTTCTGCAGGTGCATATTCATGTTCCACTTGTACCTAACAGAGTTCATTCTTTGAAAATTTGGTGAAGAGGAGGAAGGGGGAGGGGAAGGGGGAGGGGGAGGAGGAGGAGGAGGAGGAGGAGGAGGAGACGACACAGCAGCAGCAGCAGCATTTCCAAACGCTGAACTGCAAGCAATCACTGGATATTTAACACAACATACAAAAGAGTAGGCCCAGTGACAGTGAATGAACATTCTCCCCCAGTGTTAGCAATGGACTGTGACACAGACATGCTAGGCAAGTGCTCTTCCATACCTCTGGCCCAGAACACCTCACATTCCCCTGATGCACTTCACAAAGAATGGAAAGGCATCTCTTTGACTTTAGGGCTCCCACTCCTGGTAACTCACTTCCCAAAGACAGGCCTAAAATAGAACCCAACTTTGTCTAAAGAAGACTGGGAAAATGGGACCATGGAGAGCTGCTCGGCCCTCAATTACGGTCCGTACATTAAACATTAACATGGCTACAGTCCTTTTCCTACCAGAAATATTAAAAATGCATACAATGTTTCTAATTTCAATTCCCATAATGGTCTGTAATGTTTTCAGAGGGTTCTGAATTTTTGATTTCTCATTCCGTCATCCTGTCCTAGTGTCTCCTGGTTCCACCTGCTACACATTATGCCTCCCCACCCCCACCAACCCCAGAGCTCCACCCCAAGTCAACAGCAAAGAAGGGCAAGGCCTTTACTCAATCCTTGCTTTGTGACATCTCCTCCCAGAAAAGGCACCATCACTAAGAAGAAAACCCCTGCTCAGATCATCTCCATGAATGCTTCCTAGCTAAAAGAACAAGCACTAGACAATAAAATGAGAGCAGACAATGAAAAGAACATTGCGGTATCTAGAATAACAGAGTAGAGGGTTCCAGATAGGGGAACACACAAAGGGTCACTGTTCATATCCTAAAGTATACCTAACTGTGTCTTAAGACCATCATTTATTCTGACATTCTGTAGAACTGCCCTGGAATGATCCTGGTCCACTCTCAGAACCTCTATTGTTCCTTTTCTCCCAAGAAGCTCCTGAGATTCCTCCCTTCACTGACCACTTTACACTTCACGGCAGGTATCACACACTAGGACACTTTTTGAAGAATCATTTGCAGAGTGTGACCCAGCCTCAGGTGTACAGGCACAGTAAGGAAGCGGTCTGTGTCAACCTGGTCATCACTGTATTAGGTATGGCAAATAAGAATTCATATTATCCAATGGGTAGAGAGATCAATTCCTGAATGAAAATGTTCCTGAGCAGAGAACACATATATAAACTTTAGCTCAGAGTAGACAACCAAAGCAGAGATTTGACTAATTCAGAGATATGGACCATCTTGGGTTTTTTTTCTTTGAAACCAGCCCTCTGCTCCTCTGGTAAATGGTGAAGGCAGAAAACACTAACTGAACACCTCACTTAAAGCCTGAGACAGATGTTCAGCCTGTCTTCTGCAAAAAAGCTTTCTCAAATTCCAGGGATCCATTGGCTCCATTACTGTTAGTACCCCATTATTAAGAAAACAAGAAAGAAAGAAAGAAAGAAAGAAAGAAAGAAAGAAAGGAAGGAAGGAAGGAAGGAAGGAAGGAAGGAAGGAAGGAAGGAAG
>NW_021604587.1:4286887-4290033 GCF_004785775.1 Grammomys surdaster
AGGAAGGAAGGAAGGAAGGAAGGAAGGAAGGAAGGAAGGAAGGAAGGCAGACAAACTGACTTACTTTCCATTGGACTGGTGACTCAGGGACACAGCCTCAGCAGGCACAAGGCCCTCAGTTTAATCTCCATCACACATACATGGGAACAGACAACAACCTTCCAGCCATGGATGAGAAGCACAATGCTATGCAGCCATTGCCCTCTTTCTGTCTCACTGATGTAGTCTGCAGTTGGAAGTGTTCGCCCCTTCATCAGAAGATTGTGCTGCAATCACCATTTGTGAGCAAGTGCTCATTGCTCCTAAACTGTTATTTCCAAAGCAGTTAGGACTTGAAGCTATATGCTCTGGCCCTAGCATCCCTCCCAGCCCTTCTATACCAATGCTGCCATCCCTGTGTCCTGCATGCCACTCACAGTTCCTCAGACTCACCCAGAAATCTCCTTGAAGGCCCCACCCCGGACCCTTCCATCTGCAGTGCTCTTCACAAGCACTACCTGGTTCGACCTCCTCTCCCTCAGACCTTAGCCCTAATGAGTCCTGAGAAATGCAGCCACTGTCCTCTCGCCCAACTCTCTCCATCATTTCACTACCAACTGACATTCTGTCTCTGTATCATTTCCCACAGCTCCACTCAGTCCCCAACACTCTGAGGAGGAGCTCCACAGGGAGATTTGTGTGTTCACTTCTGAATCCAAGTGTCTAGAAAGTGCCTGGCACAAAGTACGTGCTCAACAACTGTATGAAGACTGAGCCGGCGTGGTGATGGCCCAATGCTTAATGATAGCCCAGCCCAAAGACACAAGCCTCTAATGTGGCTCTAGTAGGAACAAAGCCATGACCTGCTGAGAGAGAGAGAGACAGAGAGAGAGACAGAGACAGACAGAGAGACAGAGAGAAAGAAACAGACAGACAGACAGACAGACAGACAGACAGAGAAAGAGAGAGACGGCAAGAGAAAGAGAGAGAAAGAAAGGGGGGAAGAGAATGAACCAGATGGTGGTTCATGCCTTTAATCTAATTCCTAGCATTTGGAAGGCAGAGGCAGGCAAATCTCTTAAGGTTGAGGTGAGCCTACCTGGTCTACAAAGTTAGTTCTGGACAGCTAAGGGCTACACAGAAACTCCTGTCCAAAAAAAAAAAAAAAAAAAAAAAGCAAGATATAAGAAACAAAAAACCAAAAAAAACCTCACTCTCTCTCTCTCTCTCTCCCTCAGAGTGAAAGTGTCTCATTTTGTAAATTGGCACTGCTGGCAACTTCTTCAGGAACCTTAACTAAAACCAGCTGCAAGAGCTAGAGAGATGGCTCAGCAATTAAAAGCACTAGCTGCTTTTCCAGAGGACCTCAGTTTGGTTCCCAGCAACCACATGGCAGCTCACATCCATCTGTAGCTCCAGCTCCAGGGTATCTGATGTCCTCTTCTGGCCTCCCAGGACATCCACATGGAGCTAAGACATAACATGCAGGCAAAAGACCCTCATCTGAGTTTGGTTCCTAGCATGTCATGTGGCTCACAGCTGCCTATAACTCTAACTGTAGGGGATCTGATGCCTTCTTCTGGCCTCTAAGAGGACCAACACTCACACATGGACATACCCATGCCTACACACCCACATAATTAAAAAATAACCTTTTTAATGAGAACAAAGTATACCCCTCAAAAAAGTACTCAAGTTCTAGACTACTAGAATATGAAAGACATGAGTGGTGAATTCAAATGACTAGCACAGTTTGCAGTTGTTCCATAGATCCTCAGACTAAAGAGACAGAATAGACAAGTACTTTCCAACAGAACCTTCAGCCATACTGAACAAACAGGTACCTGATGCTCTTGTTAATACTGATGCCCAACACTAACCACAAGCATCATTCCCATAGCAACAGTTACCAGGCCAACAGAACTTTTCTGATCCAATCAAAGAAAATGTAAATCAAAAAATGCTTTTACAACTCAAAAGAATGATCTTGGAAAACCAAAAATAAGTCCGTGGCTCATTCAAAGCCCTAGATAAGAAGATGGTTCATTGTGGGTTTAACGATGAATATCAAGGAAACGAAAAACTCACCATCACAGAGTACTCACTGACATAAAGCCTCTGGTCTCACTAGCTTTTCCTGCTATTCCTCAAAAGCCGCTAGACAAACAAGCAGGAAAAGAAGCAGCCCACCCACACCCACCCCATGCCATGCCATGCCGAGACACATACACACTGCAAGAAAGCACTACAGGGTAACAAGAAAAAGACTGAAAAGGTTGACTGATCACAAGCCCCAGACAGACTGAAAAGATAAAGTCTCTATCTAGAACTTGGGAGACACTGTCAGTGTCAACGAGGACAGGGCAAAGGGTGGGGTAAAAGGTAGGCCTGGACAGACACAGGGAAGCAGAGATAAACCGACATGGAGAGGCCGCAAAGGGAAACCCTACCTTTCTGGGGGATAAACAGGAACCAAGACAATTTCATTCATCCCTGAGCATGTGGATAATCCATTTCAAATCCTAAAAGCTTATTTCTGAAATACAATTCTGATGGTTTTTTTTTTTTTAAAAAAAAATACTTATAATATGGTCTCACTGTAATCAACTTTCTAAATCCTAACTTCTTACAAGAGTCTAGAATGAATTTCCCTAAGATGGGGAAATGTGGCAACTCAGAAGATGGACATCCCCTGCAGGGTTCTGAGAAAATGAAACACTGAGTTCATATAGAGATGAATGATTCAAAAAAGATCCAACTTGTGGACAAAGAGGAATTGCAATGGTGCAAACTGCCCACCCAAAGCTGGGAACCTCTCCACATCAGCTGCTTTCCCCCACCAGGTAATGATCTGGTGCATCAGGAGACAGTCCAGAGGTGGCCCTAAGCCCCACAAAGGTGCTGAATGTTAACTCAGGCTGTCCTCATCTGGTCCCTCAGCTGCCACACAGTCCCACCTAGCCCTGCTGGCTTTTAATTAACTTCAAATTGTTTTCCAGGTTGTCTTTTTATGTCTCCACTCCTAAGATCCCATGTGGGCATGCCCAGAAAATCTCAGGAAAAACCACATTTGCACTGCACTCCATGGGAGACCAGAGGACCACGGGCTCAGCGCTTCAGAAGCGTCTTTAGCCTGCACTTGCTCATATGCCCTTTAGCGACACTTG
>NW_021604587.1:4290133-4320660 GCF_004785775.1 Grammomys surdaster
GTAAGCAACTGCTTCTCAAGTTACTACATGAAACAAGTAGAGTGGGTGCACTTGAGTTTTTGTTTTTGTAGATGCATTTTAGTAACAATTTGGTCACGTCGCAGGAAAGAAAAAAAGAAAAAAAGAAAGAAAAGCAGAATTTGGGCCCAGTTCTCACATTCCTCAGCCTCAATGCCCTCCAACCTCCTCATCAGCAAAATTCAACAGGTCACCTCTGAGGCTTGAGGAGAGTTCAACAGAGCAAGAAGTCTATAAAGTCTGGACACTGGAAAGCAGGGGGCCTCATTAAGCACTGTCTGCTGAACACTAGAGCATGAGGTAAGGACCTTGTTCAGCATGCGGCTATGACACAGGCTAGCTAGCATTCCAATATGGTGGCCAGTTTCCTGTCCACCCCAAACCCTATGCCTAACACTCTTAAATAACAAGACAAGACCAAAAAAAAAAAAAACAAAAACAAAAAACCAACCTCTAGGAGGAGAAAAGGTAAACCAGGAATCGAGGAATGGCTCTTCCTGGAAATGATCCCTAAATAACTACAACCACACAATATACCATATGGGTTCCAAAGCACCAAGTTCAACAGATAAGGTTCTAGAACACGAGCACACACACACACACACTATCACACACACACACACATGCATACATAGATACACATTATCAATTACTCATGGGGAAAGTGTGTGTGTGTGTGTGTGTGTGTGTGTTTGTATTTTGTTAAAAATAGAAACAGCATAACCAAAGTTCAGACCATTTACTATGCCCATGGCCATGAAGGGCTATGAATAGTTGTAAAGGTCTTAATCCAGGCCAAGAAAACAAAAACCCAGGTGAGAAAATAATGAGTTACTCATAAGGTTCATACATAAGAGGAAGTTTTAGTAAAATGATGCACAGAAAAATAACACACTGCAAAGCGTCATGAAGGGGAAGCCACTGGGTTTCTGACTAAATTGTTAGGTGGCAGCAATTTTGTCTAAAGTGTTAAGCCCCACCCTATACAAACCACTCCCACTTACTCTCTGGTTGGGAGTTAGTTGAATTTTTTGTTTTTGATTTTCATTTCATGTGTGTTGGTGTTTTGCCTACATGTATGTCTGTGAAGGTGTCAGATCCTCTAGAACTAGAGTTACAGACACTGTCATGTATTTGCTGAGAATTGAATCTGGGTCCTCTGGAAGAGCAGCTGGTGCTCTTAACCACTATGCCATCCCTCGGGCCCCATTAGTTTTTTGTTTTAATTTTTTATTATACTTTCTTTTAATTTTTGAGATTATGATATAATTACATTTATTTTCTTAAAGCCCTCCCATGTACCCCTCCCACTGTCCTTCAAATTTATGGCTTCTTCCATTGTTGCTGTATGCTTATTATATGTATATAATATACATATAAGCATATTCATGTGAATGTATACATACATATTCCTAGAAACAGCCTGCTCAGTCTGTATAATGATACATGCATGTATGTTTTCAGGGCTGACCATCTGGTATTGGATAACCTGCCCTAGGAAAGTCCACTTCTCCCACTCCCAGCTTTCCTCAGTTGCCTCTACTTCTTTGTGTAGGATTGAGACCTCATGGGCCACCCACTTTGGAATGTCCATAGTATGTTCCTCATTCAGTTAATGTTTGGGTAGCCATGTTGGTGAGACTTTACGAGTGTAGCTTCTGATGTTACTAGAAGACAAAGTCTCACAGCAAACTTCCTGGTGCTCTAGATCTTTCCACCTTTTCTCCCACAATGTCCCCTGAGCCTTAGGTGTGGGATGTGCCATGAAGATCCATCTAGGTGCATAAGCATTTGACATACAAGAGAAAACATACAGTATTTGTCTTTCTGTACACCACTAACCCCTTTTTTTAACTTTGTATTGATTCTTTGTGAATTACACACCATGCACCGCAATCCCATTCATCTCTTTGTCCCTTCGTACCCACCCTCTGCCCTTGCAACCTCTCCCCTAAAAGAAAATAAAAACATAAAGTAAAAAACTAAACAAAACAAAGCATAGGGAGCACCTGCTTATCCTATGTGACAACACAGAGATAAGCAGGAGATAGGCATGCCACGCCATATAAAAAGCCATTATATATGATAGAAGCCAAGGTGGAAAGATCACCAAGTATCTGAGCCCAGTGGGAATAACTTTGTAAGGCCATATCTATAAAATAAAATTTTAAAAAATTTTTTCAAAAGCAAAAAACCAAACAAAAACAAAGCATAGAAGATGTCTCGTCATGTAAGCTGCAGCTTTGGATCTATAAGACTGGCCCTTTCACACACTCCAGCAGTTCATAGAAGAGGCAGGTGTTGGAGTGGGCCAACTCAAAGTCCTGGATCTGGGTCTGGGGAGTAGTTAGTTGCACTTCTCCAGCACTGCCCTGGCTAGCTCACCCAATGCTGCAGCCGCCAAGGGGCAGGGCCAGCTCTCCTGCACTCATCTCAAGGCCAGTTCGCACACACCCCCATCAGCAAGGCCAGCTCTACGGTGCCACCCAGATAAAATGCAGGGGCCACTCTCCCAATTGAAGCAGCCAGTGAGAGGTGGGGCCAGCTCTCCAGAATGCCATAACCAGTGAGGGGCAGGGCCATCTCTGCACAGCCCTTGAACATTAATGTGGTCCTTGGCAGAGCCCAGATCAGGGATGTCCGCATGGTCTTTAGTGATAACATGAGCCATGAACATTGGACATCGACATAGACCCCTGCCGCTATATAGCTACTTCCCAGACATGGTCCTCAGAAGCAGCATGGGCTAGGACTTCACCAAGGCCTCAGGTGATACGGCAGGTTATCTCCAGTTCCACCTCTCTTCATAATGCTCAAACTGCTCTGCTTCTCTTTCTCCCCCAAGTGTCCACCACCGACTTGCACATTGTAGTAGCTCCCCTACAGGCCCCTGCAGCTGTTGGGCCTCTTGGCAACTTCTACCCGCCTGCCCACTAGAGTGGCAGTAGGCAGATCTCTGGGTGTCCTCCTGTACCTCAGCTGCAGAGAACTAACCTCTCTCTTGTCCTTCCACTTACACCCTTTTCCCTCTCATAGTAGCCCCATTTGTGTGTCATGTATATTATATATTTTTGGTATATTATATATGTATATATTATGTCTTAAAACATATTTTATGCTGCACTATCATTTGTAATTATATAACATATAATTTATTAATTTATTTATAATTTATGAATGTATGATTTATAAATAACTATATTAATATTCATAAGGCATAAGACAGGGCAGTCCATCTTGAATTGATTTTTCTATGCGGTGAGAGAGGGAGATTAGTTTTATTTTTCTACACATGGAGGATCTGGTATGGTCTCAGCCACACGGATAGCATCATAGCTTGAGAAAACAAGCTCAAGATAAAGATCTAGGGGAGGGTCTCAGCCACACAGATAGTTTGAAGGCTACCATGCTATTAACCGTGTCTGCTCCCAGCCTTCTGGGTGGAAAATAAAATGTAGTTCTGTCAGGGGCCGTTCGAGAGGAACAGCAAGCAGCTTTGGAACTCATGGAGGATGGCCTACCAGTTACCATAACCACATTGGATGTGCCTCAAAGAAGCAGGGGGCCCCAAGGACTATGTATCCTGAGGACTTGGTGTTGTTAGGGAGCATCGATCTGTTTGTTGACCTCATGGTCACCACATCCCTCATAATCTATGAACTGTATGAAAACTCTAGCCAGGCATTGGTGGCACATGCCTTGAATCCCAGCACTTGGGAGGCAGAGGCAGGCGGATTTCTGAGTTCAAGGCCAGCCTGGTCTACAGAGTGAGTTCCAGGACAGCCAGGGCTACAGAGAGAGACCCTTTCTTGAAAAAACCAAAAACAAAAAAAAAAGGAAAAAAAAAGAAAACTCTAAAGGGGTTTCCAGCCCCTCTCTGGGCAATGTCACTGGCACTTAAAATAATAGTGGTTGATCTTTTCCAAGCTGCTGGAGCAGATTAATGTTCAACTACCACCCTTAGAAAGAATGCAGAGATGTAGATTGTTAGTAAAGTTAGGTTAAGATGTTTTTTGTTAATGGCTTTGACAAAGAAAATCTTGGGGGAACAACTGAAGTTTAGAAAGGCACACTTTCCATAGATAGTTGATTGAGGTCAGGGAACAAGAACAGAAGAAGCCAGAAGCCTGCCTGGTTCTTGCTAGCTGATGTGCCTTTCTTGCTAAAGGTGTCTTGGTGATGATTAATTTCTTATACCCATCTTTGCCCTCGCCTTCCTGATAGATTTAGGTAAAAACTGTAGGTGACTAGATGTGCATTCTGAGGACTTAAAGTAAAAATGACTCACTTTTTATATATAAAAGTAGATTTGTGATGCTTTTAAGTTTTTTTGTAAGATTACTTTTTCAGATAAATAATAAAATGATTGATTCTTTCTCTGTAACCACAAAATGTAGCCTGCCAGTCAGAGAACTGGCTGAGAATAGCTTGCTTGCTTACACTTTTGTTAATCTATAACAAACTGCTTTAGACATGAATGCATGTGAGTCCTTGGGAATAATTTGGTTTTCACCTGTAATCTGTAAAACGTTTAATCATGTAAGGGTATTGGGGAACATGATGTTTTTCACTTGTACTCTTTTTAATTATTCACTAGAAGAAAAACAGGATGAAACCACATTGTAATTTGTGTGTGTGTGTGTATGTGTGTCCTTTTCACTAGGCACACAGAATTGAGTTTGCTCCCTCAGAGAAAGTCTGCTTTCTGATTGGCTGCCAACTCCACACCTCTTGCTCAGTCTTCCTGTCCTGCTAAAGCTGGACTCTGGCAGACACTTCTCCCTTTGAAGACACAACCCTGTATGTTTGACATTCTTGGTTCCCATAATGCATATCTAGTGCTTATCTATGAGCACAAGGGCTTCCATATCGCCTACATGGCTATCCAACTTTCTCAGCAACATTTGAAGAGCCTGTCTTTTCTCCAATGTATGTTTCGATACCTCTGCCAAAACCTGGGTGGCAATTGTGGCATGGGTTCATTTCTGGGTCTTCTATCCTTTCTCACTGGTCAGAAACTGAGTGTTTCTGTGTCAGTACTGTGTCTAATGATATGATTTTAAATATGGTATTGTGATGCCTCCCACACTGCTCATTCTTCTCAGGACTGTGTTGCTTTCTTGAAGTCACTTGCTTGTCCATATGAAGGCTTAGGGCTGTTTTTCCCAGTTCTGTGAAGAGTGACATTGGCGCTTTGATGAGGACTGCATTGGATGAGATGACTGATTTTAGTAATTTAGGCATTTTCACAGTATTAATTCAGTCAATTCGAGAGCACGGAAGTATTCCCATCTTCGATTATCTTCTTGCAATTTGCTTCATCAGTGTTTTACAGTCATAATTATAGAGTCCTTTCATTTCCTTGGTTAGATTTACTCCTCGACATCTTTTAAGCTATGGTGACTGGGATTACACCCCTACCCTGACTTTTCTTTCAACAATTAAGCTCAGACTGTTTATTAGACTGGAGAGTTCTTTGGTGGGGTCTTTCAGGTTCATGTACAATCTTATATACCATCTACGGATACAGGCAATTCGTTTTTCTTTTTCCTTTTCTAAGTGTATACCTTTTATTTCTTTCTCGTCTTATTGTCCTAGTTAACATTTCAAGCACTATACTGAATGACAATTTTTAAAAAGTGTCTTATATCATTCTTGATTTTACAGAAAATGTTTTCAATTTGTTCCCCTTCCAACACATATATGCTGGATATGGGACTATGTGTGTAGCATTTATTTTATTGAAGCATGTGTTCCTTCTATTCATAGTTCCTCCAGGATTTTTAATCATGAAAATGATATTGATGTTAGTCTAAAAGCATTTCTACATCTATTGAGATGATCTGTGATTTGTCCCTGTTGTATTACACTTAGTGATTTGTATATATTTGCAATATTTGCATCCTTGAAATGAAATCAACCTAACGGTGGTGCATGATTTTTTAATGTGCTCTTAAATTTTATTTGCAAATATTTGGTTAACAATTTTTGTGTGTATGCTCACAGAAATTGATCTGTATAATTACCTTTCTCATTCTCTGATATGGATTTAGTGTTCAGGGAAAATGACTTCATAAAAAGTTTTGGAAACATTCTAGTGTATTATTCCCTTTATTAATAAAAATGGCCTTCCTATGTCTTCTTTGGCCTCTTGCATATTTTATCAAATATTACTATGCCTACCCCAGCTTGTTTGGGGCTTCCACTTGCTTGATATATTGAATTCTATCATTTCACTCATTGCTCAAGTGTGTTTTCCAATGAGATGTGTTTCTTGCACACAACAAATAGTTGAGCCTTGCTTTTCATTCCAAGTCCACTAGTCTGCAACTTGTGAGAATTAAGGTTTTTGTAGGACATTATTGTGGAGTGTTGCTGATTGTTGGAATCTTGCTGGCTGTTTTCCTGGTTGGTTCAATTATTATTTGTTCTCTTCTTTCTCTTCTACTCATGACGGCATTTGAAGCTTTACTAAGAGGGGCCTCATTGGTCATTGCCTGTCTCAACTTTTTCATCGCTTCCTTTGAGGGACTTCACTCTTTCCTTGCTTTCATAATTCAGACTCTTTCTTCCCACCTGTGTTTAGGGTCCATAACATATCTTTTGTAGTTCTGGTTTGGTTTAGTTGGATTGCTTTAATTTGTATCTTCTTGACACATCTTTATACTTCCAATTATAAAAGATATCTGCTGATAGAACAATCTTGGTTGGCAATTACTTTAGGGGATTGAAATAAATATATCATTTCATACTTTCCTCACTTTTTTGGTTTCTGTTAAGAGTTTTGAAGCTATTAGGAATCATTTAATTTTGTAAGTGAGTTATATTTTTTCTTACAGATTTTCATTTTTGTAAATTAATTTTTTATTGGATATTTTATTTACATTTCAGATGCTATCCATTTTCCCCATCCCCTCCACCAGAAATCCCCATCCCATCCCCCCTCCTCCTGCTTCTATGAGGATGTGCCCCTACCCATCCACCCACTCCTAACTCCCCGCCCTCAAATTCCCCAAAGCTGGGGTATCCAGCCTTCACAGGACCAAGGACCTCCTCTCTTACCTATGCCCAACAAGGCCTTCCTCCACTACATATACAGCTGGAGCCATGGGTCCCTCCCTATGTGCTCCCAGGCTGGTGGTTTAGACCTTGGGAGCTTTGGTTGGTTGGTATTGTTGCTCTCCCCATGAGGCTGCAAACCCTTTCAGATCCTTCAGTCTTCTCTCTAACTCCTCGATTGGAAACCCCATGATCAGCTCAATGGTTAGCTGTGAGGATCTGCCTCTGTGTATGTCAGACTCTGGCTGACCTCTAAGGAGGCAGCTATATCAGGCTCCTGTCAGCATGGACTTCCTGGCATCCACAACTGCATCTGTCTTTTTGGTGACTTCACATGGGACGGACACCTAGGTGGGGCAGTCTCCAGACAGCCCCTCCCTTCAGTCTCTGCTCTACACTTTGTTTCCATATTTGCTCCCATGAGTATTTTGTTACTCCTTCTAAGAAGGACTGAAGCACCCACACTTGGGTCTTCCTTCTTTATGAGCTCTATGTGGTCTGTGACTTGTATCTTGGGTACTGCAAGCTTTTAGGCTAATATCCAATTATCAGTGAGTGAATACCATGTGTGTTCTTTTGTGATTGGGTTACCTCACTCAGGATGATATTTTCTAGTTCCATCCATTTGCCTAAGAATTACATGAATTCACTGTTTTTAATAGCTGGGTAATACTCCATTGTGTAAATGTATCACATTTTCTGTATCCATTCCTCTGTTGAAGGACATCTGGGTTTTTTCCAGCTTCTGGCTATTATAAATAAGGCTGCTATGAACATAGTAGAGCATGTGTCCTTGTTATATGTTGTAGCATCTTCTGGGTATATGCCCAGGAGTGGTATAGCTGGGTCTTCAGGCAATGCTATGTCCAATTTTCTGAGGAACCACCAGACTCACTTCCAGATTGGTTGTATCAGCTTGCAATCCCACCAACAATGGAGGAGTGTTCCTCTTTCTCCACATCCTCTCCAACATCTGCTATCACCTGAGTTTTTGATCTTAGCCATTCTGACTGGTGTGAGGTGGAATCTCAAGGTTGTTTTGATTTGCATTTCCCTGATGACTAAGGATGTTGAATATTTCTTTAGGTGCTTCTCAGCCATTAGAGTTTCCTCAGTTGAGAATTCTTTGTTTAGCTCTGTACCCCATTTTTAATAGGGTTACTTGGTTGTCTGGAGTCTAATTTCTTGAGTTCTTTGTATATACTGGATATTAGCCCTCTATCAGATGTAGGATTGGTAACAGATCTTTCCCAAATCTGTTGGTTGCTGTTTTGTTCTATTGACAGTGTCCTTTCCTTTACAGAAGCTTTGCAATTTTATGAGGTCCCATTTGTCAATTCTTGATCTTAGAGCATATGCCATTGGTGTTCTGTTCAGGAACTTTTTCCCTGTGCCCAAGTATTTGAGGCTCTTCCCCACTTTCTCTTCTATTAGTTTCAGTGTAGCTAATTTTATGTGGAGGTCCTTGATCCACTTGGAATTGAGCTTTTTACAAGGAGATAAGAATGGATCAATTTGCATTCTTCTACATGCTGACCTCCAGTTGAACCAGCACCATTTGTTGAAAATGCTGTCCTTTTTCCACTGGACAGTTTTAGCTACTCTGTCAAAGACCAAGTGACCATAGGTGTGTGGGTTCATTTCTGAGTCTTCAATTCTATTTAATTGATCTTCCTACCTATCTCTGTACTAATACCATGTAGTTTTTATCACTATTGCTCTGCAGTGTAGTTTGAGGTCAGGGATGGGGATTCCTCCAGAAGTTTTTTTATTGTTGGAAATAGTTTTCGATATCCAGGGTTTTTCGTTATTCCAAATGAATTTGCAAATTGTTCTTTCTATCTCTATGAAGAACTGAGTTGGAATTTTGATGGGGATTGCACTGAATCTATAGATTGCTTTCAGCAAGATGGTCATTTTTACTATATTAATCCTGCCAATCCATGAGCATGGGAGATCTTTCCATCCTCTGAAATCTTCAATTTCTTTCTTCAGAGACTTGAAGTTCTTGTCATACACATCTTTCACTTGTTTGGTAAGGTTCACACCAAGATATTTTATACTATTTATGACTATTGTGAAGGGTGTCATTTCCTTAATTTCTTTCTCAGCCTGTTTATCCTTTGAGTAGAGGAAGGCTACTGATTTGTTTGAGTTGATTTTATATCCAGCCATTCTGTCGAAGTTGTTTATCAGGTTTAGGAGTTCTCTGATGGAAGTTTGGGGGTCACTTAAGTATACTATCATATCATCTGCAAATAGTGATATTTTGACTTCTTCTTTTCCTATTTGTATCCATTTGACTTCCTTTTGTTGTCTAAGTGCTCTGGCTAGGACTTCCAGTACTATATTGAATAGGTAGTGAGAGAGTGGGCAGCCTTGTCTAGTTTAGTGGAATTGTTTCAAGTTCCTCTCCATTTAGTTTGATGCTGGCTACTGGATTGCTGTACATTGCTTTTATTATATTTAGGAATGGGCCTTCAATTCCTGATATTTCCAAGACTTTTAAAAAGGGATGTTGAATTTGTCAAATACTTTCTCAGCATCTATCAAGATGATCATGTGGTTTTTTTTCTTTGAGTTTGTTTATATAGTGGATTACATTGATGGATTTCTGAATATTGAACCATCCCTGCATTCCTGGGATAAAGCCTATTTGATCATGGTGGATGATTGTTTTGATGTGTTCTTGGATTCAGTTTGCGAGAATTTTATTGAGTATTTTTGCATCAATATTCATAAGGGAGATTGGTCTGAAGTTCTTTTTCTTTGTTGTGTCTTAGTGTGGTTTAGGTATGAGTGTAATTGTGGGCTTCATAGAACGAATAGGGTAGTGTTCCTTCTGTTTCTATTTTGTGGAACAGTTTGAAGAAAACTGGTATTAGGTCTTCCTTGAAGGTCTGATAGAATTCTGCACTAAAACCAACTGGTCCTGGGATGTTTTTTGGTGGGGAGACTTTTAATGACTGCTTCTATTTCTTTCGGGGTTATGGGACTGTTTAGATGGCTTATCTGCTCCTGATTTAACTTTGGTACCTGGTATCTGTCTAGAAAATTGTCCATTTCATCCAGGTTTTCCAGTTTTGTTGAGTATAGGCTTTTGTAGTAGGATCTGATGATTTTTTGAATTTCCTCAGTTTCTGTTGTTCTGTCTCCCCTTTCAGTTCTGATTTTATTAATTTGGATACTGTCTCTGTGCCCTCTGGTTAGTCTGGCTAAGGGTTTATCTATCTTGTTGATTTTTTCAAAGATCCAGCTCCTGGTTTTGTTGAAACTTTGTATAGTTCTTTTTGTCTCTACTTGGTTGATTTCCGCCCTTAGTTTGATTATTTCCTGCTGTCTACTCCTCTTGGCAGTATTTGCTTCTTTTTGTTCTAGAGCTTTCAGGTGTGCTGTCAAGTTGCTAGTGTATGCTCTCCCCAGTCTCTTTTTGTAGGCACTTAGAGCTATGAGTTTTCCTCTTAGCACTGCTTTCATCATGTCTCATAAATTTTGGTATAATGAGTCTTCATTTTCACTAAATTCTAAAAAGTCTTTGTTTCTTTCTTAACCAGGTTATTACTGAGTAAAGGGTTGTTCAGTTTTCACCTGTATGTGAGCTTTCCATTGTTTTTGTTATTATTTAAGACCAGCCTTAGTCTATAATGATCTGATAGGATGCAAGAGATTATTTCAATCTTTTTGTATCTGTTGAGGCCTGTTTTGTGATGAATTTTATGGTCTATTTTGGAGAAGCACCATGAGGAGCTGAGGGACAAGTATTCTTTTGTTTTAGGATGAGATGTTCTACAGATATCTGTTAAATCCATTTGGTTCATAACTTCTGTTAATTTCACTATGTCTCAGTTTAGGTTCTGTTTCCCTGATCTGTCCATTTCTGAGAGTGGGGTGTTTAAGTCTCCCACTATTATTGTGTGAGGTGCAATGTGTACTTTGAGCTTTAGTAAGGTTTCTTTTATGAATGTGGGTGTGTTGGGAGCCAACTCTTAGCCGAAAGCGGATATCATCTTTACAGCCATCTCGAGCCATATACCCTGACAAGATACTTGTTTGCAACAGCCTGCAAACAGCTGAGCACACTCTGATAAACATCTTGTTACACTGTTTAGTGCCCCCAGCTGCAAGGCACACATGGTATCCTTGGCTACAAGGCACCTGACATAGTGCCTTCAGTTGAGCTTGTCCACGAGGGCAAGGCATGTGGTAAAGGGTATAAACACACAGGACCTTCCTTTCAATAAAAGAGACTTGAAGAGACTTGACCAAACTCTGTCTTGTATCCATCTTTTGTGTCTCTCGTCCCTCCTATCCCAATCTCTCTCTTGCTAGACCCTGACCTGCAGACCAGAGCAGGAGAACAGGCCATTACAAAGTAACAGCACAGGCTGTTACAAAGGAGCGGGCTGTTACATGGGTGCCCTTGGATTTGGAGAATAGATATTCAGAAATGAGAGTTCATCTTGGTAGGTTTTTTTCCTTTGACGAGTATGAGGTGTCCTTCCTTATCTTTTTTGATAATTTTTGGTTGAAAGTCGATATTATTCGATATTAGAATGACTATTCCAGCTTGTTTCTTTGGACCATTTGCTTGGAAAATTGTTTTCCAGCCTTTTACTCTGAGGTAGTGTCTGTCTTTGTCATATAGGTGCGTTTCCTGTATGCAGCAAAATGTTGGGTCCTGTTGACTTATCCAGTCCATTAGTCTTTTTATTGAGGAATTGAGTCCATTGATGTTAAGAGATATTAAAGAAAAATTATTGTTGCTTCCTGTATTTTTGTTATTAGAGATGGAATTATGTTTTTGTAGCTATCTTCTTTTGGGTTTGTTGGAAGATTAGTTTCTTGCTTTTTCTAGGTTGTAGTTTCCCTCCTTGTGCTGGCGTTTTCCATCTATTATCCTTTGAAGGGCAGGATTTGTATCCCTTTGACTTCCTTTTGTTGTCTAATTGCACTCAGAGCAGTTGACCCATCCCAGAGGATCTGCTTCACTCAGAGCAGCTGAAGATCCACTGCACCCAGAACAGTTCCTAGCTGGTCTGCTCCAGTGAAGACACTATATTCTGACCCATTGGCATGGTTTCCTTCCAGTCTGAGCTAGTGCCCTGAGCAGATCTTGGGCACTAGTTCTGCAACCAATCCCACAATGCCCAGAGGAAGCTGGATTCCCAGGAGCTCTAACACACTCAGGATCATAGGATTTCAGGATCCCAGAGGCAGCCTGAGTCCCAGGAGCTCTTCCACCCAGGATCTCAGGATCACACGGTCACAGAGACAGCAGGACTCTGAGGAGTTCTGACACAAGCAAGATAACAAGGAGAGACAGGCTCCAGTCAGAGACAGTGAGTGCAGGTAGCACTAGAGATAACCAAATGGTGAAAGACAAGCTTAAGAACATAAGCAACAGAAACCAAGGTTACCAGGCATCATCAAAACCCAGTTCTCCCACCATAGCAAGTCCTGGACACACCATCACACCAGAAAAGCAAGATTCAAATTTAAAATTACTTCTCATGATGATGACAGAGGACTTTAAGAAGAATATAAATAACTTCCTTAAAGAAATACAGGAGAACACAGGTAAACAGGTAGAAGCCCTTAAAGGGGAAACACAAAAATTCCTTTAAAAATTGCAAGAAAACACAACCAAACAGGTGAAGGAATTAAACAAAACCATCCAGAATCTAAAAATGGAAGTAGAAACAATAAAGAAATCCCAAAGGGAGACTACACTGGAAATAGAAAACCTAGGAAAGAGATCAGAAGTCATAGATGCAAGCATCACCAACAGAATACAAGAGATAGAAGAGAGAATCTCAGGTGCAGAAGATACCATGGAAAACATTGTCACAACTGTCAAAGAAAATGCAAAATGCAAAAATCTCCTAACCCAAAATATCCAGGAAATCCAGGACATAATGAGAAGACCAAACCTAAGGATAATAGATATAGATGAGAGCGAAGATTCCCAACTTAAAGGGCCAATAAATATCTTCAACAAAATTATAGAAGAAAACTTCCCTAACCTAAAGAACAAGAATCCCATAAACATACAAGCCGCCTACAGAACACCAAATAGACTAGACCAGAAAAGAAATTCCTCCTGTCACATAATAATCAAAACACCAAATGCACAAAACAAAGAAAGAATATTAAAAGCAGTAAGGGAAAAAGGCCAAGTAACATATAAAAGCAGACCTATAAGAATTACACAAGACTTCTCACCAGAGACTATAAAACCCAGAAGACACTAGACTGATATCATACAGACCCTAAGAGAACACAAATGCCAGCCCAGACTACTATACCCAGCAAAACTCTCAATTATTATAGATGGAGAAACCAAGATATTCCATGACAAAACCAAATTTACACAATATCTTTCCACAAATTCTTACAAATTTTTGTATTTTTTTAATATAATCTATTTATTTTTTTCAAATTGTAATTTATACTCATTCACACAGAATTATAAACACAGGGTTATAAACACAGAAAGGCAGGATGTGGGGAAGGGGATGACACTGGAGTGTGGGTGTTCAGGGGGAATACAGGGAATCTTTCAGAACAGGGTATCGGCTGGGTAAGGGTTCAGGGGACAGGTCACTATGGCTCTACCTATGATTCGCTTGTCCTTATCTAAGTTGGTATTATCTGCCAAGGCTACCTATTTACAAGGTGTATGACTACTCAGGAAACTGCCTGTTTACAACAGCTTATAGCCATCTGTTTCAGTGTTTATCCACAGAGACCCAAGACTTGGTGTTAGTATACATGTATGACATGCCTATTGCTGAGTTTAGGCCTATGGCTGATTTTAGGCCTTCAGTGTATAAGCAGGGATGCCCCTGACATCTCCTCCCTTCTCTAAGTATAGACGGGCTGTGGCAAACATGCACAATCTCGTATTGTTTCTTTGTTCTGTATTTGGGGCAACTTAAATTGTTGTGAAGATGTTCTTCTCTGGTCATGTCTATGTCGGATTCTGAATGTGTTTGAGTCTACTTCCATATATCCTTAGTTTTGATTGACCCATTTCTCAGTTTTTTCATTCCCTCCCCCCTTCACCCTTACCCCCCTAACTAAGCCTTTGCTCCCAGTATTCCACCCTTTGAGTTTCTTTCATATGTGTTCTATTTCTTCCTGTGACGAGACTTTTTTTTCCTTCAGTCTGAAATATTCTATCAATCGTCTTCTGAAGAGCTGGCTCAATGATCATAAATGCTTTTAGCCAGTTCTTATCCATTTATTTCTCCTTCAATTGTGACAAACAGAATGTATATTGTAGCCTGGGTTGGCAGTTGTGGTCTTTCAGAATTTGAAATACATCTTTCCAGGCCCGGTCCAACAGTTTGCTATTTTTGCTTTTCTTTGGGGAAGTGGATCTGCCTTTATATACCATTTGGTGTTTCTCTTTTGCCACCCTCAATACACTTTGATTGTTTTGTATACTTGGTGTTTTCATTATAATATGATGAGGGAATTATTTTCTGCTTGGTGTTCTATATGCTTCTATGTCTGGATTAGCATCTCTTTTCCTAACTCTGGGAAATTTCCTGTTATGACTTCTTTTGGAAATATTTTCTATGCCTTTAGGATGAAAGGCACAGAATAGCTCTCCTTCTATGCACAGAACCCATAGATTTGGTCCTTTCATAGTATCAAATGTATCCTGGAATTACCATCGTGCCCTACTGCTTTATCTTTGTCCTTTTCAGATTGCTCTAGTTCCTCTTTAAGCTCAGATATTCTGTCCTCTCCTTGATTCATTGGTTTGTTTCAGAATTTCTGTCTCTTTGTTGAAGAAGTCCATGGGAAGCTACTGGAGTACACAGGTTTTAGAGGCTATTAAAGCTGTGGAAAGTTACAAGAAGTAAAAGGGGAGGAGATATGGAGGAGAGAGAAGAGACATGGATCAGAGTGAAGAGAGTCCATAAGGTGAGGATGGAAAGTGTAGAAAACAGTGCCATGGAGTCACCTGGGTGGAGAAACATGCACATGATCCTAAAACCTGACTGAGCAATGCATAGAGACAAGCAAAGCATCATGAGCCAAAAATACAAGAGTGGAGAAAATTCTAGAAAGTAAAGAGATACTTATGAAGTGGACTGCTGGCACAGCTGTGCTGAGCTGGAAGGCAGATGTTTTCATCTGGAGGTATCTCTTAGTTCAACAGGAGTGGGGAGGCAGACAGCACTGGCATCTGTCCAAGTCATCCAGTCTTGATACACTGAACTCCCTGCTGGAGGGATGGGGCTACAGAAGTCAACTGCTCTGTGGAAACTCCAGAGCTCTCAGTCCCACAAGTAGTGAATCACAGCAAATGGAAGGCTCCAGAGAATGGAGTCTGATGAGCTCAGGTTTATGGCAGAGATTCCATGTGGAATATTCTCAGGTGGAAGACTCTGCTCCTAGCCACCTAAGCTAGGGCATCACCCACCACACTCTTCTCTGTCTAGACTGAGTCTCCTCCTACCTCAATTCTTGATCTCCTACTCTCTAGAACTGCCTCCCAAGATTGTCTCCCCTGGGCTTGTGCAAGTGGACACTAGACTCTAGATTGCTCACTGTTGTCGGATCCCAGAGGGGCTTAGTCTTAACCAGTGTCTTATCTCCCAAAATGCCTTACAACCACAACCCTCAGCAACAGAGTGACAAATGGAGTTAGGCATCCTCCCCAGAATCCAAGGCTTTCCAGACCTGTAATCTAGTCCTGAGGGTACCACAGCCTCTTTTTATCGTGGCTGCCTATCCTTGGATAGACATTTGCTGTGTACTGGAGAGTGACACTGGAACCATGTGCTGCTTCTCCGTTTTTTTCTATTACCTTCTGTTTCTCCACACTTAGCAGCCCTGTCAGCCACATTGTGGTCTCTGGTGCTTTTCTGACCTTTGCCTCTTTAAAACAAATTACTAACCCACAGAAGTTGTGTGAAAAACATTAACTGTGGAGTTGAACTTTGGCTTAAGTTTGGGGGTAACTTGCTATGTAGCAGTTCAGTTGGTCTGCTTTAAAATGAAGGAACACAGTGCCCAGGAGCAATGACAACAGAGAAGCTGCAGAACTCTGCATAAGCACCCAAGCAATCAGCTGGAGCGTCTGGGAGAAGAGGCAGCAGGTTTCTATCACCAAAGTGTAGGCTCCTTGGTGACTCCTAGGACAGGGACAAGGCAAAGGAGACACCAAGTCATTCCAGCTCAGGACTTGTCAGCAGAGGCACTGGAGGTTAATTAGGGTCACAAGATTATATGTCCCCAAAATGGAGCAACCCCACAGAACAAATTACCTTCCACAAAGGAACTCTTAAAATTATGCATTCTGCCTCCAAGCCTTTTGGTGTTTTTGAGCTCCTTTGGATTTTTTTTTTTTTTTTTTTTTTTTGCGATTGTTCTTAAGGTCCTCTCCAGAGATAATTATTTTTAACTCTCACTATTATGGCCATATTTTAAATGACCTGGGTTAACAGCCCTCCCTATGGAGCTGCTTTAAGCTGTTTGTAATTCAAACAGCATTTTTCCATTCCCTGCTCTCCCCATTCCTGTTTGACTTTTTTTTCCAAATCATAAACTTTTGGTAATGATTGCAGGGTTGTCAGTTACTTTAAACACGGCAAGCCACCACTGGAAATCAAGACAGCTGGGTTTCCAAGTCAATAAAACTATTACCGCTTAGAGTCGCAATGACTCCTGGGTATATTTATATCCTCACATCAAGTTAGAGAACTGGGAAAAGTTACCCAAGCATCTCAGATATAAATCTACATGGAGTAAGTAAATTTAAAAATGCAATCACAAGGAAGAAATGTAAACCTAAGAAATTTAATTAGGTAATTTAAGAAGAAAAATTAAGCATCTTCTCCCCTTTATCACCAACATTTTTGAAAAGGTGACCCTGAAACAGTTTCCATGAAAGCAGAATAAACATGATAGAGCTTTTAAACTGTAGAGTCTAAGTGGGAAAAAATCTTAGTGTAGAGCTTTATATCATTTTATTTTTTTTCAAAGATTTATTTATTTTACTTATGAGTACACCGTAGCTGTCTTCAGACACACCAGAAAAGGGCGTTGAATCTCATTATGGATGGTTGTGAGCCACCATGTGGTTGCTGGGATTTGAACTCAGAACCTCTGGAAGAGCAGTCAGTGCTCTTAACCATTGAGCCATCTCTCCAGCCCTATATCATTTTACATACAAACTTGTTATTGTTTGTTTTAAGACTCTGTTTCCTGTAACTTAGTCTGGCCTAGAACTTGCTATGAATCTGAGAATGACCTTGAACTTCTGGTCCTCCTGCCCCCATCTCCTGGGATTAAGGATATGCATCCCTCTTCCTGAGTTATAGAGTGCTGAGGTTCAAATTCTACTGACTAAGCCATATTGCCAGCCCAGAGTATAAACATGGGCAAATCTAAAAGGGCAATTCTAATCAAACTCATACTGACAGTGACTTAGTAAAATGCTATACTGAAAAGATTCTAGTCCAGTTTATCCAGGAAGCTAACCATGTACCACTGACAGAAAGACTGTTTATTCCCAAGGCAGAACAGAAGTACCATTCCCCCACTCCCTAGGGTGAAGTTCTTCATCATTTTAGATATGAACAGACCAGACTTTTGAGTTACAGCTCTTCAGAGGATGATGGGTAACTCTGTTCCAAAGTCACACTTTCATTTCCCTAATCGACTGAGATAACTACAAAGGTCAAAAACCATAAGCTTGACAGGAAAACTCTCCATCACTCTGGACGGTTTCTTTAATGCTATAGAAGAGCAAAAGCCTGGTAAGAATTAAGTCCCTCCCACCCACTCCTTCAGTGAAATGAAAAATGCATAACTGACACAAAAGGGGCATGATTCAGAGAAACATTCTGCCATGTGATTTGATTTGTAGCATTTTTCATACCAGAAAAGGTTAACTATCTTATTAACTGTACAGTGTCAGGTAAGTACAAAACAAGAGAAAATTAAAGAAGATTGATCAATAGACCACAAATGGTTCAGCCATCAGAGAAAAACAAATCACACTAATAGCCAAGCAAACCTTAGAGCTTTAGGTTGAGACTTGAAGATTCTGAACAGACTGAAGAGCTAGGCTATCAATAAACATTCACAGATAACAATGAGACCAAGGAAACCAGATGGCACTTCATCAATAAGCAGCTCCCTATGCATAAGTGACATCTGGCCAGTTAACTCTTTCCGCAATTTATTAATTTGATAGATAGTTACTGTTTGTTGTGCCCCCAAATGGCCCTCACGCCCAGTACTCAGGGCAGCAGCAACAAATCTCACTATAAATTTAATAGTATCTGTCTGACTCATAACTGATTATAACAAGAATTTGCTACACAATCATACTGGAACATCCCCAAAGCAGCTCCCATATCAACTTTTATAGTAACTTTTTGAACTTCTCAGGATTCAACATGATCTTTTCTAAACGGTGATGTTTTATCAATGTAGGAGGTAGCTGCTTTGTTTTAATCAAGAATTCAATCTCTATTCAGCTTTCCAAAAGGAGATAGAAAATTACTCAAAAAATATCAGAGGAAAGACTCCCTTAAAATAATCCTCTCATCCCTAGGGACTTCCTCTGAATCTAACTCTTCTGGTTGTTACAATATTATTTTACAAGCATTGTTATAAAATAGCAATTTTGGGAAATTCTGCATGGAAACAAATCTATGTTTCTTAATTAGTATATATAATGGTTAGTTTTTTGTCAACTTGCCTAACCAGAATCACTATTGAAAGGACTCTCAATTAAGGAATTGTCTAGAACAGGTTGGACTGTGGGCACTTCTGTGGGAGACTGTCTTGATGGTAATTGACCTAACCCACTGTGGGCAGCACTATTCCCTATACAGGCCTTGAACTGGATGAGTGAAGAAAGCTAATTGAAAAAAGAAACAAGCAAGCAGGCAGCATGGATGCATTCATATCTCTTTGCTCTTGACTATGGATATCACATGACTAGCTACTTGAGTTACTGTCTTGACCTCCTATTAGTGATGAGCTGTAAATCAGAATTGTGAGCTAAAACCTTTCCTCCCCTCAGTTGCATTTGGTCATGATCTTATCACAGCAACAGAAATGGCGTTAGAATGGCATTGATAAGCTTTTCTATGAATGCCGAAACTCAGACTAAAGCTAATCATTTAAACTCACTAGGACAATAGGTGTGGCATGTGAAATGAGCATCTAAGTTTGAAATCAATTCTTGGCTTTACAAAGGTAGATAGTAAAGGACCTTAATTGGTTCACATGTTCTCTCTAAATAGATTCACAGTTTTTCTTTTGGATTTTCCTTACTTTTAAACAATTATAACTTGACTTTGACATAAACTTCTTAAGAGCCATCTTTCAAAGCAGTTTGGTATTTTAGTTGCTGTTGAACATTTTATTGGCTTAGCTTTTCAAGTTCAGGACACTGTGCCCAAACCTCTTCCCCAGCAACCCCACTGCCTCTTTCCAAGACAATGTAAAGGCCTGAGGATTACTCTGCTTCCACAATACTCAACTCTCTATTAAAACTAACTAACTCACTTTGTGTGTGTGTGTCTGCCTCTCTCTCTGTCTCTCTCTGTCTCTCTCTCTATGTGTGTGTGTGTCTGTCTGTCTGTCTGTCTGTCTATCTTTCTCTGTCTCTCTCTCTGTATCCCTCTCTCTTCCTCTCTCCCTCCCTCCTTCCCAGTCATCAGAAAGTAAGCAAATACAGAAATAGAGACAGGCCAAATAGTCCCTTTAAAACATCTGTTCTAACAACAGCCAAATAAAGTGATGACAGTGCCTATGAGAAGCAAAACAGATGACCAAACTGGTGCTGTTTTAATGCCTTATGCAATAAAAAGCACAGGAATAATTTATCCAGCTTACTCTGGCTTCAACTCTAGGTTACAAAGTCAATGCTTAAAAAAAAAGAAAAGAAAAAATGCAGCATAATTCAGAGCACAACCAGCCAGAAACATTAAGCTGCTCCATGCTTGTGGCTGGGATAAGGGCCTTGAGAATTAATGAAAAGGAGGCCTTTGTTGGGGAATATACCGTTCATCATAGGGATCAATTAAAACCTCCGTGTGACCCCACATAATTTACAACTGCTATGTTTTCAACATTCGCTCATTGAGATGCTTTCAATTAAACAAGCTGCTACAGTGGGAGAACAAGTTTTAAATCAGTAATGAGCCATGGTCTCGGATGAGAATCAATGCAAGAGGGAAAGGGAGCCCTAGACTAAAACTGTCATAGGAAACAGTTGCCTCTTTTGCCCCACTCCACCCCACCCAGCCCCACCCCCTGCCCCAGCTCCAATCCTTTACTCTACTGAGCAACACAAGCCACTCTGCCTGACAGTGTCAAGTGCATTTACACAGGACAGACAGGCTGGAGCGCCGGCTGAGGAGTAACAAAGACCCAGTCACTTCCTATCCCCACAAGGCTGTGACCACAGTTCCATGGCCAGCACACCTCAAGAACCTACAGAACAATCCACATGACTGTAAAAGACATGATGTGGGACTACCAAGAAAGCATAGCACTGCAGACACCTTTCCCATTAGACACAGCACTGGTGAAGAGTCAGTGTCCCAATAGACAGAAACCAGAAGAGGCTTTGCTCCACTAGCGTCTCTGTCCTGCTTACTTAGTCCTGAGTGAGGCTCTTATGGACCCATGAAGCACAAGATTAGAGCAGAGCATGTGAATTAGCCATACCGTAGTCTCATGCCAAAGATGATGCTTCTTCATCTCTCCTAATGGCTTTCTTTACAACTGAAATGGAATGCAAATATTTGTCAGTGCCTGCTCTGAGCCTTGGGATGTTTATGTTCTGGCTGGCTCTGGTCTTAAGGAGTCCACCATTTCATTTCATAACAAGAGATGTGTGCGCCCCTGAGAACTCAAATAGAAATGACTACATTTCAAGACAGGAGAGTGGTAGCAAACAGCTGTGTTGGCAGTTTCTACACGTGGCCACAGCTGCCACTCACATCCAAGGCTGCAACATCCTCCGGCCTGCAAAAGGAGGGCAAGAGAAAAGTGCACAACCCTGCAGGCGGGCAGGTGAAAAGCTGAAGATGCAGCCTCACAACAAGGACAAGCATGGATGTGCTGATGATGCCCGTGGGGAAGCAGCGGAGGATACACTGGAGACACAGCCCCTGCGGGCTTACATTTGATATTTACCCCACAGGAAACCGAGCCAGCAAGGACGTGCAGAGGAGACTACTGTGATGAAAGGAACTGAAGCTCACCAAGGAGCCTGCAGTGCAGGAGTCCTTGCACGAGGAGCCATGGAGGCAATCAGAATAACTGTTTTGAAGTATCACTGGCTCATCCTGAACAGTGACACCAAAGACAGAGAATGTGGGTCATGTTCACATGCCATTTAGAGGCTCAGTGAGGAGTGAGCATGGCACTACAGTGGAGCAAGGGCTCAACCAGCATTTACTTCTAATGCTGTATTTATAATTACTAAAGTGTAGGCAACAGGCCTTTGAGGAACGTGAAGGGAGCCAAGGAAGCAGAGTAGCCTCCGAAGCCTGAGCCAATAGCAACTCTGAGAAGGACAAGGAAAGATGAGCCCAGTCGAGGAAGAGCGAGAGCGCCTTAATTCTAAGCAGAGACAGCTGAACTGTAATTTAAAGCAGGCCCAGAGGGAGGACTCAGGGAGAGCCACTGGCTAGGAGGAGGGGGTAGTGGAATCGACCAGTTAGAGGCAGCACTGAGGACAGCCCCTTGACCAACATGCCTATGGGTTCCTGATGCCAGAGACGAGGCCATTTGGTCACATTGTGACCAAGAGTTTCTCAGGGTCTCTCTGGAGAAGCCATCTCTGGCACATTCCCAAAGGCATTGCTCTGAGCCCCTAGCACATCACTTTCCCCAATCTCTACCTCAAAGAATGACTCGTGCTGCTCACTGGCATCCAGATATAATTAGATGTCTACTGAAGGTCCCCTGATGATACAGTTTGGAAACAAGTCCTCTGTGGAGTCCCCTTCCTTGACTGGAAGCTATGCTTCCCACAGACGCATCAGGGGGAGACAGCACCTCAGAGAGCTTGTTAGCCAGAACAAGGGGAAGCAGATACCTGAAAAACAAAGAGGCCACAGCTGCAAAAGTGTTCAATTTGATGACATTAAAGCTACAAAGAAAACCTCCCGATAACCCCATATGCAGCCATAAAATGGAGAAGGAGAACCTTCTGGAAAGGGTAGGTATAGTTGTCTAAGTCTCCTCATAAGAGAGTAAGTAACTCTGCTCAGAATGTGACCTGGGTGTCCTCTGCAAACTCCAAAGGGAAGGGTGACCACCCAGAGGATGTACCTCACCATAATCTCTGGAAGCCTCAACTTCTACCCCTGACCACTGACAGCGATGCCTGCTACAAGCCCACCTGACTGGACACTCAGGATTAAGCTTCCCCACAGGTGTGGCCTGCTGACATAATGGCAACACAAGACTATATGCGATGCCCTGCCCCAAAAAAAGCAACAGCAGAATTCAGCTGCCATTCGTCACAGTCACATTTAATCCCAAAGTCCTCCACAAAACACAACTGCCTGCACTTTGCTAGAGCTGTCAGCAGGTGGCCTCGCAGTTTACAGTAGCATATTTGACACACCACTGTCCCACAAACAGAAAGTCAAGAAAATTAAAAATGCTTGCCAGACTATAGTCTACAGCCAGGCAGCGCTCAGCACCCATTTCTACAGCAGTATCCCAAGATGTGTTAAGCTTCAAAACATAACTCAAAAGCAGACAATAAAAACTGGTACTATAAACATCTGGCATCTTAAAAGTCTAAACATATGGGCAAACATATGTTATTCTGTTCAAGAGCATTACAAGACCCAAACACAGATATGTATGACACCTCAGGAAGCTGTGCTACAAGCAGTTCTTCTTGTTTCTTATGGACAAGAACTGGCAACACCAGGCCTCACTGATTAACCAATTGCAGTAGGTGCAGCTACCGGAATGCGCTGCCCTGGTCATCTCGGGCCTGTCAGCGCTTCTCATTTGGGATAGGTAAGCATTCCAACCTGAGGTAGATATATGTTAATTCCCCACATATCTGACAAAGGCCACCTGCATATCAAGTGCTGTGTCGCTACTGAAGATGTAGTAGCAAAAAGAGGGTAAAACAGAGGCAGAAGCCTGGGCAGAAAGAACAGGCTCTAGGATTAAAAGGTGCCAGGCATGGGAGAGGGGCGTACTGACTGTGTCTGTGGAGACCAAGCAGAGTCAGGCTCCAGGCCCCAGGGCTCAAGAAAACTGGCTTAAGTTAGAAATGACAAGTGACTGATGTCCTTAACGCACAAGGTTGGTGTGGGTGAGGTGGCCAGATCCAGCTGACAGATTCTAAGGACTGCCTGAACCTGTCACATTACAGGAGAAAAAATGAATGCCCACACTGGAGCAACAAGCTAATAAAATGCCTACTGCATGCAGTGGTGTGCCAGCTTCGCCACCTTCAACATGCATCCTTTCTAGTGCTGCCCTTCCCTCACTCGAACTGAGAAGAACACAGCATCCATCTCTGCCTGGCTCAATGAGCAGGCCCTCAAGCCATTCACTAGGAACTCTGTAGGAGGAACTGAGCCATCGTTGGAGCTCGGCAGTCACTTCTGCTGCCTGGAACACCTGCTGGTGATGAAAAGCAAGCTCTGATTTCATGGGTACCAGCTGCTGAGAACAAAGCACCCAAGGTAATGATGACTGCAAAATTGCTGTTTAATGAAAAGCAATACTATCTGATGGGCTAGGTGCACTTCCAGGAAACCAGAGGTCGGCTTTCCTTTTAAAAGCAGACTACATGGATCCCTTCAGTATTCCACCCACTCCCACAAGCCTTCTTCATTTCTATATCCACTTAGAATTCTTTCACACCTACTAGCAGTCCGGGATCTTAAGCAATCGCAAGTGCCTTGCACTGCCAAGTTTGAGGGAATCCATCTGCTAGCTGCTGTTGGAGCCTCCGGTGCTGCTTGAAGAAAAGTTGGTGTCTCCTCTTTGCCCCGCCCATAACCAGTGCCCAGAAATTCAGCACAAATCTCTTGTTTCCTTCAACTCTGGGTTTCATTTATGAGGGCTAGAAACTAATGTGATTTTTGGCTCATGTAATGAGAAAAATCTTTTTGTTAAAACACACACAAACTAATCCCTTTTTCAAAGCAAACAAAATTATTTTCCATGTTGCTTTAAAAGAAAAGTAAGTAGACAAAGTACCATCACAGAAGCATACCGAACTCTGATAAAGGAAGACAGTAAGTGGGAAGGAGACACTACCAGGGAGATGATGAACTCAACAGTCATGGGGAAGAGAAGCATCTTCCTTACCAACACATTTCAAACCATCGGGATGGCCAGACATAACAGAATACAGGATGCCCAGTTAAATCTAAGTTGTAATATTACAAGGAATATACACTTAAAAATTGTTCACTATTGGGCTAGGGACTATAGAATTCAGGGAAAGTAGCTACCTAGCTCATGAGAGGGTCTGGTGGTGTTTCCTAGGACCTCTCCCCAAAAGGGATTGATCCTTGTTGATCTTGAAAAATCAAAATTATCCAGGTATCCTGCAACCAAACAAATAATATATATGGGTACTTCTCCTCTGAGAGGTAGACATGTCCTCCGAATCCCTCTGAGAGTAGGCTGTAACTAGTAATGTGGTCTCAAAGACCAGAATAGGGAAAGGGTTACAGGTGAATAACACACAGAGCTGTCAAGAGGAAATGGAGGGCACTTCATCTTGGAATTCCTCTCCAAAGCTTAGAACCTTGTCTACTCATAAAAAAGAAGAAAAAGAAAAAAACTCTCAGACACTGCACAGGGTGTCTGGCCACCACTCCCCACTAGACTGGGGCACTGCCACAGACAATGAAATGCTCTGTGGTAGCCAAATGGGCCCCAGAGCAGAGAGAAGACATGATGGGAAAACTAGTGAGCTACAACTGGTTTTTAATGGCTAGTGGCACAGCCACTGTCCACTGCTGAGTTCTATGCTGTGGAAGTATAAGATGGTTACAATTACACAGAATGGACGATGGCTGGGTGGGACCCCTCTGCACTGTTAGTGAGTGACATCTCCATCAATCTAAAATTACTCAGAATAAAGTTTATTTTTTAAAAAAAATCAAATGGACCCACCCACCTGACATTCTTTCACTCACTTCTGGTATAAGCTAATCTCGGTCAAAAAAGGAAACTTCACAACCTCCCTTCCTTCTGCCCTTCAACTGCCCCAGGTTACAAGTGGGCTATGAGTTCTGGTTCTTACAGAGGCGCTGTGGGTTTGTCCCCAAATAAACGCCTGCCTAAGTCAAATCAAATGTAAAGACAGCAGAGGAGGGCAAGCAGGATGGCTCAGCAGGTAAAGGAGCCTGCTGCACAAGACTAGCAACTCAGTAAAAGTGGAAGTGGGGCCAGAGTGGTGGCTCAGTGGTTAAGATCACTGCCTGCTATTCCAGTGGATCCAGGTTCAATCCCTACCACCCAAATGGCAGCTCACAACATCTGTAACTCTAGTCCCAGTGAATCTGAAGCCTTCTTCTGGCTTCTGGGAGCACTATATGCCTGTGGTACACAGACATACAAGCTGGCAAAATACTCATACACACAAAATAATAAAACCTTTTTTTTTTTTTTTAAGTAAAAGGGAGGAAAATGACTCTACAAGTTGTCCTCTGGCCTCCATACATGCATCATGGAATGCTTCTACACACAGATCATGTATGCACACATATGCTAAGTGTATCCACACAAAGAATAACAATAATATAATTTGTTGGGCATGATCTTGCTTATACATTAATGGCCTAAGTCAGCCATACATGCCTACTGACACAAAGTCTTGGCCTCTGTGGGAAAATACTAACCCTAGAACAGATAGGTATAGATCTTGTAGACAGGTAGCCCTGGTGGGAAAGTACCAGCCTAGATAGGAACAAATAATCATAGATCTTATGGATCTATGATTCTTATGGATCTATGGTGGGAAAGTACTAGCCTAGATCAGAACAAATGAATAATAGATCTTATGGACAGGTACATAGTGACCTGTTCTGCCCTGCTTCTTCTGTGAACTCTTCACCCAACCAATATCCTGTTCCGAGATCACCTGCACTCCCCACAAACAAAGAAGACTCTACGTCATTCCCCTCCCCATATACTGCTTCTATGTGTACATAACCCCCGTATGGAAAAATTAGAATTTGACAGCTTGATCAGAATTCCAAACAGGCTGTCGTTCTTTGAATGCCCTTGTCCCCCAATCTTTCAGGTGGTCCCCTGGTCCCAGTTCACTGCCCTGCAGACTGGGGCAATAATTAAGGTAATTTAATAATAATCAAATAATTAAGTATAATTAAATGTGTAGTTAGTAATAATTAAAATTTAATAATAATAGTTGGGGAATTGCTTCAAACTTCCCTAGCAAAATGCAGGAGGAGGGCTGATGAAAAAGAAGGGTGGTATGTCTGACTAAGGAGCACTTCTTTAAAAAGGACATGAGCAAATGGCAGAGGACCATGACTAGAAACTGCACAGGAACTCTTTCAGGCCTGACCAGTTGGGTAGTTTGGATGAAAATGACCCCATAGGCTACCACATAGGGTTAACTACCCCATAGGCTCATAGGGAGTGGCACTTTTTGGAGGTGTGGCCTTGGTGGAGGAAGTAAGTCACTAGGGGATGTGTTTTGAGTTGTCAGAGACTCAAACCAGGCCTAGTGGCTCACTGTCTCTTCCTGTTGCCTGTAGATCCAGATGTAGAATTCTCAGCTACCCCTCCTGCACCATGTATGCCTGCATTCAGCCATGCTTGCTGCCATGATGATAACGGACTAAACCTTTGAACTGTAAGCCACCCCCAATTAAATATTTTCCTTTATAAGAGTTGCTGTGGTTATGGTGTCTCTTCATAGCAATAGAAATCCTAACTAAGATACCCAGATAGTTTCAGACAAACTGAGATGACTGGTTACCCTGGAAAAGACCTACTTGGATTAGAAGATGAAGGCATCCTAAACCTGAAAACAGATGCTCCCTGGATGTAGTCTGAGGGGCTTATCCCTCAGCATGCCTGCATTGGGAAGCCTGAACTTGAGCAAACAAAGCCTTTATCTACAGGTACCATGTAAGACATCCGTGTTGAATTCCTCTATGGGAAAAGGCAGATGCTGTGGCACACCAATGACCATACCTCAGATGTCAGCGGAACATCAGAAGTGAGCATGGGCTTCACAAGATTTATTGGCCATGCGTATAACTGCAGCATCCCCTTACAGAGGAAGGAAGGAAACAAATTTACAGAGGATTTCTACAAACTCAGATTTATACATTTTGAAAAATACCACACAAGGTCCAAGAAAGGAAAAATTCCAAAGAGACATGACAAAATCCTGGTTTGAATCCTACAGCCAAAGGGGGTATTAGCGAGACAACTGGGGTGATTTGAAGAAGGGTTAAAAACTAGAGCTGTTTGGACATGGTGGCACATGCTAATCCTAGCACTCAGGAGGCAGAGGCAGGTAGATCTATGTGAGTTCAAGACCAGCCTGGTGTACAGAGCAAGTCCCAGGACAGCCAGGGCTATACAGAGAAACCTTGTCTCAAAAAAACAAACCAAAACCAAATAACTAATTTCTTACTTTTGATAATTCAGCTATGCTCAGGAAAGAAATGATCTTTGCTCACATGGAAAATTCCTATTACTGGTTTTGCAACATTCCTATGTCTAAAATTATTATTTCAAAATAAAGTGTTTCTTTAAAAGATTCACTTTGCAAGTAGCATGCAAAAGATTCTAAAACCACACCAGCAGACCACAGGAATCTTTGTACAAAGACATCTCACAGTTACTGTGAAGGTTATGAAAACTGACATACCTCATTTTGTAAAATCTCAGACTCAAAGTAATCCTTGCAAACGAGGCCATAAAGTATGAGTGCTTCATCAAACATGACAGGAGCGGCTGTCCCAAATGCCAAGGACGTGTCACACTTTTATCCCAGCTACTTGTCGAGGTTTTAGCTCAGCCTAGCATTTGATAGAAATGTAACTGAGGTGAGTAGGCCAGGCTCTTCCTAGAACTCAGTCTGTTACCAGGACTTGAGGATCTAGTAAGAACACGGTAGTGAAGGCAACAGCAGGTTTCTTCGGTTTCTTCCCAGGCCCTGAAGTTCCTGCCTTGGGCACATCAAGGAGTTAGCCCTGGCCCTTGTATGTATAACCCTATTATATAACCCACAAAACAGGCCGAATCAGAGACTTGTAATCAAAAGATGGCTGCTGGAGATGTCACACAGTTGTGATCTGGGATGTCTCCCAGAGGACCATTTGAAGGCTTGGTCTCCAGCCCACTGTACAAACAGGAGGCGGTGGAACCTTCAGGAGATGGAGCCTCGTAGAACAAAGCTGGGTTGATGGGACTATGTCCTTCCTTGAAGGAAATATTGGGAGCCTGGCTCCTTCCTGTTTTTTTTTTTCACTTCCTGACTGCTATAAAGAACAAAATTTCTCTGCCACATGCTCCATCATGATGTGCCAGAGACAACTTACCATGAGCTGAAACTTCTGAAACTGTGAGCCAAAATAAACCTTTCCTCCTTATAACCTGGATATCCCAAGTATTTTGTCACAGTGATGGCAAGCTGGCTAGTGCTTGGGTCCTCCAGGGAAGAGGTAGCCAGTTACAGAAGCAGACACTGAGCACAGCTGCCAAATGCCCCTACCCCAAGCATTCTCAGCACTGTATAAACTGATTGGTGCCCCCACTTTATTGGTAAGAAGAGGTGTTCACAGTTCCAGTGATACACTTACTTATAAACAATATGTCTTCTATGGCATGTACATTTAATGATGCTAGCAAGTATATATAAAACATAGACTTTTTAGGAAGTAAGCAACATCTAAGGAGAGCTATGTACTTCCCATACTCTGATGGCTTTTTCCCACCAAAGCCCAGTTCTGTGACTGCTAACTTATTAAGTCCCTAGCACCATTCACTGTTCCTTGGGTTTCCCTTGAGGGAAATGAGGGGTGGTAAGGGGGTATTTGAAGCACTAGGAGGCTCTAGCTCACTCCAGATGCTCAGGCTAAGTGGGGCTGCAAGCTTCTAAAGAGACCCTACCCACAACCTTGTAGTCACACACCTGCCTCCCATTTCTTTGTGTTGAAAATGCAAAGTGAGTGTGCCATTTTCCTGTCAAAAATCCTTCCAGGTCTCCCCAAGGTCATCAGCCAGATCAATGCCTTAGTCATCCAGATCTGCTTACAGACTCAGGACCACTCTATATAGTGGCTTCTGATGGACCTTTTACTCCTAGTATCTGTGTATTCACACAGTCACCCTGCCTGACCACCATCCACAGTAATGGCCTAAACAGTCACAGGACACTACAGAAATGGCAGCCTAGTCACTTCTGAGGCGACATCACAAGAGGCAGTGCAGCTTCCTTCTCATTCTCGCCATGAGGAAGTCCTGGAAGTTTGTCCTAGGATGCTCAGGCAGCCATGGGGAGGACTCCTGCTAACAGTGTCCATCTGCCAGTCAGGTGAATGGAAGGGGACACAGCAGACCTAATTGGGACTTCCAGTGACTGGGGCCCTGTCTGACACCTTAATGGTAGCCACACTGAGAAGCAGATCCACAAATGCCCACCAGTCTGCCCTTCACACTCTGCAGTCGCTAAAGTTAGGGGTATCTTTTTGCCTAGCAATAGAGAGTAAAATGTAGTTGCCCTTTTTAGTTGCACAGTTAAGTTCTCACCTTGGACACACACACACACACACACACACACACACATTCCCTCCTTCTCCCCAGTGTATATGAATATCTTTGTTTATACACACAGACATGCACACACAGTAGTTCCTTATCCATGGCTCTGGTTCCCTTGATTTGGTTACTCATGGTCAGCTGCAGTCCAAAAATAGCAAATGGAAAATTCCAGAAATAAACAGTTCATAAGTTTTAAATTGTGTGATATTCTAGTGTTATATGATGAAATAAATCCCAGACTTCCCAGAGTGTGAATTATTCTTTTGCTACCATATTCACATTACACTGTATATAAGAAAAGTATACACTAGATAGAGCTTGATCTCATAGGGTTTTTATTTTAGAGAGTAGGATTTTGCTGTGTAGCTCAGGCTGGCTTGAAATCAAATTCTCCTGCTTTTTGTCTCTGCCTTCGGCCTACCAAGTGTAAGGATTACAGGCATGTCCCTCTTTGCCCAGCTAGGGCTCAGTGCTATATCTGTTTTCAAGCATCTACTAGGAATGTCAGAATGTCCCTCCCATAGAAATGGGAGACTACTAACACACACACACAGAGGAGGGGAGGGAGGAAGAGGGAAGGAGGGAGGGAGGGAGGGAAGGAGAGAGGGAGGGAGGGAGGGACAGAGGGAGGGACAGAGGGAAGCAGGGAGAGGCGGGGGGGG
>NW_021604587.1:4320760-4345329 GCF_004785775.1 Grammomys surdaster
GAGAGAGCGCGAGCGAGAGAGCGAGCTTTAAACAGGCTAGAGAGAGAGTCTGGACTGTAGCATGGTTGTAGCATGGTTATCCTTTACTTTATGGCTAATATTCACTTATAAGTAAGTACATACCACATTTGTCTTTCTGAGTTACCTAGGAGGGCTCAAGGGGAGATGCTTGAATTTCACTGAAAGGGGGAAATAAAAGCTATCATAGGTGGATGGAAGAGGGGAAGGAATGGGGT
The DNA here is from genome assembly GCF_004785775.1 of Grammomys surdaster. Taxonomy (NCBI): domain Eukaryota; kingdom Metazoa; phylum Chordata; class Mammalia; order Rodentia; family Muridae; genus Grammomys; species Grammomys surdaster. Next base: position 4,320,997 of record NW_021604587.1, read on the forward strand.
GGTGGATACGAGGGACTAGGTAGGGGCAGGAGAGGAGAAAGTACTGGGAGAGAGAACTGGAGTAATGATACCACCTAAGTCCAACTTGGTGAAGCAATGAGTTTACTGAGGCTATGTAGAGAGTGTGGGGTCAGGCGTTACTTACAGAAGCTGGGCAACTCAAAGGCAGCTATATCACCAAAAGCTCAACCCAACACAGGTGAGGATTCTTGAAAACTGGGCCCTGGAGGTTTCTACACGACTTGCAGGTGGCTCCACAGCTCAAAGGGTTTCTCAGCAGCCTGTACTTCTTATATATTGGGAGAGGAGGAAGACCCTGTGCATCTGGTAAAGTCTCAGAGACTTCCTGAGATTTGTGAATTGTTTACTTCCTGAGTCTTAAGCACTCCTCTAAGATGGAAGGTTTCAACTTAGAGGAAATTGTTACACAACAAGACCCTGTCTCAAATTTCTAAATATCCAATTTTTAAAAATATTTTCTATTAGTCTAGTTGTTCTCCTCTAAGTCTCTTTACTGTCAAAGCTGAGCTTATTTTTTATATACTTAAATTTATTTTCATTTTTATGTGCTCATTTTTATGTGCCTTATGTTCATGTGATTAATAAAGACACCCTATCTGTCTTAAAATCTTTTTACCATTATTTTAAACTAACCATAACAAACCTTATAAAAGATAAAAAAAAATAAAATAAAATTTAAAAATAAAACCACCTTTACTTCCCATCTGTCCATCTGTGAGGGCTACACAGCCAGCATCACCACCCCAGCTACAGAGAGGAAGCCTTAGGAGCCTTTATGTTCACCTGTAAAAAGCAGCAGTTGATACTGGAACCACGCCCTGACTCAACTCCACTACGGAAGAATCTCACTTTTTCATGTTGTTGTTGGGACATGGCCCAGGGATGGAATCATGCGAGGAGAATTCTGAGTTCTTGTGAGAACATGCCACGAAAAGAAGACAAGAGCCTTGTTGCCTCCATTTCTTCATAACACGGAACTGTTCTTGGAATGGGTTTATGCTCCTCACAGGTGTAATGGATAGAGTGAGTCTACTTCAGATTACTCCCTAGTGCTTGCTGCTATTCTTCAATTAAATATTTAAATTATGCCTTATATGCTTTATGGAAAAGCATGTCTTTGTCACATGCAGTCTGTCTTTCTGACTATATACAGCTTGAACTCATAAGAACTTCACTCATGTGATTTTTCTTAACCTCAGAGTATAAAGTGTCTACGGCTCTGAATAAAGCTGGCTATTGTATGAGACTTTAGTCCCCCTCATTTACTGGCTCCACTTACAGTGGTGACAACTTATTTTTAATAGTATATTTGAATTGCATTAGATAATGGGTTTCACCATGACATTTTCATGTGTATAGAGTGTGCTTTGATTTCCACCCCTTCACCCTCTACAGTCCCCCATGCCTCATCCACAGGTCCCTTCTTATTCCTAAACAGTCTCCATCCTACCATCTTTTGATGGTTCTTGGTTTGGTTTGGTTTTCCTACTAGACTTCAAACCACCTCGATGCCCACAAGAAACACAACTCCTCTGCTATAGAATTTTAATTAATGCTGTGGTTTCTTTCCTTCCACCCCCCGCAACCCTGTGCAGCATCAGAAATGGAATCCAGGGCTTTGCACATCCTAGGCAAGCACTTTGCTGCTAAGCAACATCCCCCACCCCTTTAATCTTTTCAACATATGGAAGGTTCAGTGTCCAGGGCCTTCTCCCAGCTGCCATAGCCTGCCTCCAAAATGGCCCCCAAGCGCCATCACTTTCTAACAGTCAGGCCTGTGTAGTCTCATCCAGAACTGAATGACCTTGACTTATGCAACCAATAAGACACGTTTGTAAGGTACAGCCTGAAGGCACTGTGGCTTCCACCTTGTCTCTTGAGCCATGTGAAGCCTCTCTATGCAGAGACCTAAAGCTTTCTGCCAATGACCAGCCACAAACTGTGAAGCACAGGAACAAGGTACCTGAGAGATGAAGCCTCCAGCCCATCAAACCATCAGAGAATGGTGGCCTCATTAAGAGCAGAGAGCTTCACTGCATCCTCACAAAACCTCCCCTGCATGGCCCAGTCCTAGAAGGCCCAAGTAGAGCCTCTCCTGAATTTCTCCATACAGAAACTGTATGAGATAATACATATTTATTGTTCTCAGTCAATACATTTAGAATTTGTTGCACAGTAATGATGGCAAAGCATACCCTTATCTTTCTAGGTCTTCCAGAGCTCAATGGATAATCAGTGCTTGTTAATCTGAATGAAGCAATAGCAAAATAACTTTTGGCTCATCTAGATACTCTAATCTCCTATTTTTGTGACAAAGACACTATATATGTAACTCAGTAAGGTTAGAGGTATTGTCTATGGCCATACACATTTTGAGAATATTTTGGATAAATAAAAGTCAAAGTAGAATTGTAAAACTACTGGGGAGTCTATGTCTATTTCCTAACAAATAAGAAAGGTTGGTTTTGGTCCCCTCCTCCCCACTTGGCATTCACTTTGTTTGGTGTGGTTTCTGCCAACAGCCATGGTTTGCTGTAGCCTCCTTATAAAGAGGCCCAGTACTAGGCTGCAGTTATTAAGGTGCACAGGTCCCAGAGGGCAATGCTCTGAGGGAATCCCAGTGTGTCCTGTGCATTTACTCAAGAGTAATGCAGAACACAAACAGGAACCTAACCATGACCTTAGTTATGAAAGAATTAACTTTGTCAAAATTTCTGAAGCCTCTGTGGGTATCAGAGCCATGCTAATCTCCTGCTTTGGGTCATTATACGACAGCTGTCGGACAAGTAGCAGAAACGCGGTGTGTGAATAGTTTATGTGCTAGTTTCATAATTCTTTGGTACTAGTTATTTTGGTTTTGTTTGTTTGTTTTTTATTTTGGAGAGCTGGGCTGTTTGTTTGTTTGTGCCAGGGTTTCCCTGTTTAGCCCTGGCTGTCCTGTAACTCACTTGGTAGACCAGGCTAGCCTTGAACTCACATAGAACCTCCTGCCTCTGCCTCCTGAGTGCTGGGACTATAGGAATGTGCCACCACACCCAGCTTATAACTAGTTATTTTGAAACATAAAAGTTTTAAAAACAAAATTCATCTTAAAGCAATAATAACAAAAATAATGGCATAAATTTAAATGACACTAAACTCTTCCTTGAAGGACTGTGGTGTCCATTTTCCAGAACGTATTTGAGAAGGCCTTTCTGTCACAGTCACAGTTAAAGAAGGTGCTGAGATGTGGAGGTTTCAAATCTCCCATTCTCTGCTGACTGGGTGTGTGTTGTGTCATATATGGGAGTTGCACAGCCCAGAACATTGACAACTGGAGCAGAAAGCAGATACAGAGCCCCATCCAACAGCCAAGTTCTCTTCTCACTCAGTAAAGGAGTCACAGGGGGGCATGAACAGAGATGTCAGTAACAGCTGGTGAGGTGCTTCCAATCTCCTGGTGCCCTGACTGGGGAAACTCGGCAGTGCACTCAGAAGGAAGACGGATGCCTGAGTGAGAAGATGAAGGAGACTCCCACAAGCACATTCTGGAAAACTGCTACCAGAGTCCTTCAAGAGCAGCATTAATGCCATTTAAATTAAAACTAGCATGGGAGTTTTAACAACTCCCCTTCAGTTGTTGGGTCAGGGGAGACTAAGTGATTCCTGAAACAATATGGCTTATTGTCATTGCCTTGCAGAACTTGAAGGTAGGACCCTATTGCTGAAGACACCATGCACTTGAGACACAAGAATTGGAGGAATTGAATTGGAAATAAATGACCTGGAAACCTCCTTTCTGATGACAAACTCTCACAGTATCTAAGGAGCTGTACATGCTGCCAAGGGAAAAAAGCAATCAGTGGTCCTACCCAGCCCTAAAGACTACAAAGCACAATGACCAGCATAGCACAGCCCAGTGGTGCTGCGGTGGCACTTTAAGCTTGGGGGTAACAATCAGCCATCTAATTAAACTGACTCAACAGGAAAGATCGTGCCTAGCACTAGCAAATTTGCCAACTACCTGGATCTGAAGAGGTCACTGCTCCAAGAGAACCAACTACTTCTATTTCCCTAAATCAATATAATGTCTAACTACTCTAAATAGTTATCCTTATGCCCACAGATAAGTGTCAAAGAAGCTTCTTTCTGAAGCAGATGAAGAGTATTACAGAAATCTACAACTGGTCAAAATGCAGAGAATAAGTGAGCATGGGGTGCCCACCCCAGATGACACATCTGTAACACAGCCCCTACACCTAAGGCTCAGGAAAATCACAGAAGATGGTGTTAGCATTCTGTCTAAACTCCACTCCCACAGTTACCCGGCAACAGCCAAGTAGGCCAGCCCACTATAAAAGGGGCTGCTTGCCCCCTCCTCTCTCTCTTTCTCTTGCTCTCTTGATCCCTCTGTCCCCTTCCCCTCCCCCATGGCTGGCCTCTAATTCTCTTCCCTTTCCTTCTCTTCTCTAGTTCCCTTCCCTTCCCCTCCCTTTCCCTCTCCCCCCCTCTGCCTCTCTCTGTCTCTCTCTGCCTCTACTACCCTCCTAACTCCCCTCCCCATGCCCTGAATGAACTCTTCTATATTATACCACTGCATAGGTGGTCCCTCGGGGGAAGGGACCCTCCGCATGTGCCTGCTGAGACATCCCCTTCCCTTATACCTTACCACACACACCTCCACAGAACATACTCTTTTTCTATCTTTTTATAAACACATCAGATGGAGCAGGGGAAATTAGAAGACCCAGAGGACCGGGGTACCTGCTGCAAGATAGTGTCTTCTATACGTAGCAAGGAAGCTGCACCCATGGAATCTCAAGAACATGGCTGCCTACGTAAGACCTGCATCACAAAACCACCATGACATGTCAACATGAACTGGAGAAATTTCACAAAGTTCCCACCCTTAACCTAAGAGCTAAAGGCAGTTGCAGCTGCAGAAGAAAGGAAGAATCTTGTTTTCTCCAAGAACAAGTCCCCTGACAGATTAACCAATCACAAATTAAATTAGAAATTAAAATACAGTACTCATGTATGAAATTCTCAAAAGAATCAAGTTTTTTTTTTTAAAATGTAAGGCAGGTCCCTGGTACTTTCTAGAGGGTCATTCTGCTGGCCCTCAGGGCTTCTTCTCTCCTGTCTCCCCATCCCCCATACTTGATCATGTTCCCCTTTTCCCCTCCCTCTCCCCTCCCTCCGCTTCCCAGGATTGTTTTCTTCTCTCTCCCAGGTGGGACTGAAGCATCCTCACTTGGGCCCTTCTGCTTGTTAACCTTGAGTTCTGTGGATTACATCCTGGATATTCTGTACTTTTTCAGCTAATATCCACTTATCAGTGAGTACATACTATGCATGTCCTTTTGGGTCTGAGTTACCTCACTCAGGATATTTTCTCGTTCCATCCATTTGCCTGCAAAATTCATGATGTCTTAGTTCTTAGTAGCTGAATATTATTCCATTCTGTAAATGAACCACATTTTCTGTATCCATTCTTCTGTTGTGCAACAGACTCTCAGGACTCAAATGGAGGGACCCTTAGATGAAATGCCCAATTGTAGAGTCCACCTCGAGTAGAGAGACAGGGCATCAAGTGGAGGGATGGGATTGCAATCCTGCAGTCAAAACTTCTGACCCAGATTTGTTCCTGTCTAAAAGAACTGCAGGAACAAAAATGGAGAAGAGCCTGAGGGAAATGCTGTCCAGTGACCAGCCCAACTTGGTATCCATCTCAAGGGGAGGCTTAATGTCTGACACTATTACTGATGCTATGGTGTGCTTACAGACAGGAGTCTAGCATGGCTGTCCTCTGAGAGGCCCCACAAGGATCTGACTGAGACAGAAGCAGGGGGTGCCCTGTGGTTGAATTAGGGAAAGGCTGGAAGAAGCTTATGAGGAGGGCGACCCTATAGGAAGACCAGCAGTCTCAACTAACCTAGACTCCAGAGATCTCTCAGACACTGAGCCACCAACCAGGCAGCATACAGGAGCTGGTCTGAGCCACCCCCTCCCAGTGCCCCCTCACCACACAGAGGGGTTCTGCCTCAGTGGGAGAAGATGTGCCTAACCCTCTAGGCCCCAGGGAGTGGGGAAACCTGGTGTGTGTTGGGGGGACATCCTCTTGGAGACAGGGGGAGGAGGAATGGGATGAGGAACTGTGGAAGGGCAGACCAGGAGGGGGGCAACAACTGAACTGTAAAAAGTAAAAGTAATTTTTAAAAATGTAAGGCAAGTGGTATCTTGGTGAGATGAACTTTCATTGTGTTACACCAATGACATCTCCAGGTTTATCAAGTGTAACAGCTAACATTTCTAACATAATCCCAATAAAGGTATATCCAGTCAGCTAACCATTAACCTTGAACTTCTAAGACAAAGTTCTATTTGCCAAGTTACCAGACTATAATAAAAATCTTCCTAGGAGACTGAAAGTATCCAGGCCTCCCTGGTTTGTAGATGTTTCCTTTTCTAGACTAGAAAATACAAATAAGCAATATTTACGGACAAGGATATCCACTGAGACAAACTAAATACCATCAAATATGGGAAATAGTCATTGTAAATACGATCTTGAGGTCCCTCCCATTCCCCTATCATGGGTTCTGACCATGCTTCTTCTAACCGGGCTTCAGTCATAATGTTTATGACCCTGCCACACACAGAACATCTAAGATGTGCATTTTTGATCAACTGATACTCACTGAATCAAGGATGACAATCTGTTACATTATCCTCTCTACTTATGTGGGTTTCATGGTTTCTATAGTACAAAGTTAGAAAGATAAGTACTCAGAAAAATTGCTATAATTAAAACAGACTAACCCTGTGATAAACAGAAGTTATTGCACTCACTACAAGAAGCAAGAAATCTAATTCAGACAGAGAAAGCAATCGGGCTAAGGCATCAGAGGCTGGAGTAGGCTGCTAACAGATTAGCTCATTAGTCCGCTATCACCGCTCACATAAACTCTGTGGTAATCGAAGCTCTTTGTATCTAGATTAATCTACCAGAGTTCATGACCTTGTTTGAAAAACAGGCACACCAAATTGGAAACATTCACATTAGATGCTTATTCCTCGGACTATTATCGACCCTAAAATTCTGGATTCTTGTTTCATCATTGCAGAAATTATTCTGAAAGAGGCTTATCGTAGCATAGCAAACATTCTTACAACCAAAGCACCCTTAAAAATAGGTTGCTATTTTAAATTACACATTAAAATGAAAGGCAGAAATATCAGCCAAAAACAGTCATTTTTTAAGTCATGGTTACTTTTTAAAATAATACTGTAACCTCAACCAAAAGAATAACATTAATACTGATTAATGCTCAAAAAAGGAGGTTCTTTTAATCCAGGAAGCTTTTGTTTGTACATGTATAAAACTTAAGGCTTTAATTTATTTAACCTTTCCCTTAGCCATTTCTCCAACCTGTCAAGTGCAGGTAGTATCATCAGCAGTGTGGTGTATGGGTGCTAGGGGTTGGCCAGTGTAACTCTTGGGACTCTGGCCCAGAGGACCACAGCAAAGATGTGAGTGCTAAAGACGGTTCTGCAGGCAGATGCCAAGAGGCTCTTAGCCTCACCCAGCCCTTGCAGAAAAAGGCCACACAGAGTCCTGGCCACCTCCTGTGCCTTGCAGGGAAGTCAACTATTCACATCACGGAGCAGCTGAGTCCTGGGGGTTCAAGTGCCATTTGCTGGCCTGAGCAATGACAAGATGCTAGTATTTAAACAGACCAGCTTCAAATTGTGAAAGGGACAAGCTGAAGAGATCTGAGCCAATGTGGCCTGAACAATGTCTTCCATTACAGCCCATCTCTCTTATTTAATATCTATGCCATGTGACCTGGACCTAGTCATTGACTGGGATGACCAAAAGTCTCCCTTTCATGGTGCCTGTGCAGGTCTGGTGGGTGGCTACGAAGCTATGAATCCTTTAAGTTGTTAGTTCTCCAACAACTCATTATTATCATTAGTTAGACTCATTATTAGCCACGACCATTCTTTAACAATGCCCTCCTCCTTCGGGCATAATTACTTCATTTAAAAAAAAACTTAACTTTAAAGTAATAAATTTCTCCAAACAGCTCCCTAACATTTGACTTAAAAACAGAAAGGAAAATTGGGGAGGAATGCCAGAGCCATTATTCAGAGAGAGAAAGCTAATTAGCATTTTATGAGTAAGAAGCTCGGTTTTAAAGCATGTCATTTGTTTGCAGCTTATGCTCCTCCTATGTTAATTATAAGCCACTAATAAGTAAAATTATTTGGATTTCAAAAGCTGCTTTTATTCTTGGAGTATTCGTATTTCATACACTGAAGTCAAACTCAACAACTATTTTCATATATTAATATACTTTAAATTAACAGTTAAGTTCAAAGAAAGCTAATTTATGAATCTTCTAATTATTCTTCAATTCATTAAGTAGGATGATTCTAGCTACAGTCTGCTTATTAAGAGCCCCAGACATAGATGGTGCACCATTCTTGTTTAAAGAAGTCTCAGACATGCTAGCAAAATATTTAAGAATGTCAGTCAATTTGTGTTGCCAAGCACCTCCATGTTCTAAACCATGAGGTCAGCTAGTCCCAAGTCACATGGTACAGCCTTCACAACTCTTTTCTAAATTTCATCCAACAGTTGGCTAGGAGTTGGTTCAGCTGGGAGAGGTGTTTGTCACTCAAGACCTAAGTTCCATCCCTGAACCATGAGAAGGTGAAAGGAAAGAACCAACTCCTCAAAGTTGTCCTCTGATCTCCGCAAGCATGAAACACACACATGCACACATACACATATCATGTGAGCACACACCATCATTATCATAATAATAGTAATAATTTGCTTCTAAAAAAAAAAAAGCCTACCATCTCCCTTGTTAGTTCCAGTGACATCCAGCATAGTCACAGACTTCTGCGGCCTACAAAGCGCTTTTTCTTTTTGTGTCCTCATCTCTTCTGCTGTGGCTCCTCACAGCTAAAGCTCCTCAAATCCTCAAACTCAAGTACAGTGCGTTCCCTCTTGCTCAGGCCTCCCCCAAGCATCAGGCCTGGCTCTTTCATGTAGGTGCTGTATTTTGGATCATGGATGTCCGTGTGTTGAAAGCATGGCCTCTAGTGTGTGTAGCTACCTGAAGATGATGGAGCTTTTAGAATATGGAACCTATGGGAAGAAGTTAGGTCACTGGGGAATGCCCATGAAAGAGATGTTACCCCAGCCCCTCTTCTTCCTCTTTCTTGGTTTCCTCTGCCTCACACTCCCATCATGCTATGCTACTTCATTAGAGGTCCAAAAGCAACAAACCAACTGACAATGACTGTGAGCCTAGTCAACCTTCCCTCCTTATAAAGTGATTTTCCCAGGTACTTTGTCACAGTAACAGATCACTGGTAACAGAGTAGGCATCTATTTTGGTCTGATGTGAAACATCTCCCATAGGTTCACGCATTTGCACAGCTGGGGATGGACTGGCAGCAAGGCCTGCTTGAGAAACTGGGTCACTGGAGGCAGGCCCTGAGGTGTCTTTGCCTGTTGCCATTCCCTGTCCTCTCTTTGCAGACACAATGGAACCAGCTGTCTCACTCTGCTGCTGACAGGCTTTCCTTACCACCACAGACTGCACATCTTCTTAGACTGTAACCAAAAGAAACCCTTGCTCCTTAAGCTGCTCCTCAGGAGGTATTTGGTCACAGCCCCAAGAAGAGGGTTTGCAGCTGTCATAAACCTGAGCATGTATTTTACAGGCCTTTTAGAAAGGTTTGTGGGGTTTTGGAGGGGAACAAGGAATCTGTTGGGAACTGAGCTGAAGACCATTTGCATTCGTGGCATCTTCTGACAAAGAGCCTGGCTTTGCTCCGCCTACATCCTAAGAAGTTAAGTGAGACACACTAAAGTAAAAGGGCTTCAGGGCTGGAGAGACAGCTCTGCAGTAAACAGCACCGGCTGCTCGTCCACAGTGGACCCAGATTCGATCCCCAGCATCCACATAGTGGCTTACAGCTATCTGTAACTCCAGCCCCAGGGGGCCCAAAGCCCTCTCCCATCTTCTGCAAGTACCAGGCTCAGACTTAGTACATATGCATGGACCAAGACACCAGTACATGTAAAATAAAATTTTAAAAATTTAAGTAGTAGGCTGTTTGCTAGAGGAAATTACAAGACAGGATTTCATCCAGACTTTGTCATGATTACCATACACTGATTTGTTGTTTTTTTTTTTCAGTTTTTGCTTTTTATAGTTTTTTTAAGATAAAGTTCCATGTAGCCCAGGCTTGCCTCAAACTTGTTATGTATCCAGAGATGACTCTGAACTTCTCATCCTCCGGCCAGCTACCTCCCAGGCACTGAGAGCCTATGTGCCCAGTCTTACGTGACACTGGAAATCAAACCCAGGGCTTTGTGTATGAAAGTCAAACACTCTAGCAAATGACCTACAGCAACAGCCTGTGCTCAGTAACTACGAAAAGAGAGACCATAAATGAAGCAGAAAGATGTAAAAAGGGTGGAGTTTGGTGAGGAAAATACTATGCATGAATTTGAAGTTACAGGGTAGATACAGAAAGCGAGATGATGGCTCTATAGAAAAGCAGTGTTCTGACTGGGACAGAGGGTTCATCCTGTAAAACATGCAAACTATTTGAAAGGAAAGAGTATAAACTGAAAATATTGCCAAAGGGGTTAGCCACTCAAAAGGCATACAAAAGCCACCACCATTGGAGCCAGTAATATTGGTACTTGATAATATTCACGAAGCTCTGTGTCTACATGCATGGAATAACCAGGAGTGAGTGAGTGGGTCGAGGAGGCTTGCATCAGTGAGGCCAAACAATGTGTAGCAGCACTGGATTTCTTTCCAGGATGCCTAGAAGGGCCATTTCGTGAAACTGTGATGATAAAGCGTACACTATGATAAGGACTCCATGATCCTGGAGATTTCAGGACCAGGAGTTATCCACAAAGGAAAACTGTAAGCATAGAACAGAGTCAGCCCCAGAGAGACACTATGTGTTCTGCAGGCAGCAGAGCTGGAATAGGGCAGGTGGCAGTTACCCAAACCCTTTGGAGCTCAGAGGGTTTTATCACAAGCCCCAGATGCTAGAAGGACATAGAGCGACAAGACTTGGTGTTTGACCTGCTGGGTTTTAGTCTTGCTGTGGTCCCTGATCTTCCTTGTTATGCCTCCTATGGCTCCTTTGACACACTGTACATTATATGTTTGGAATGTATAGACTGCACTTGTTTAAAACAAACTGCAAAAGACCTGAGCTAAAATTCTCAGCACCCATATGGTGACATCTACTCTCCAGCAGGCACACACAGTGCACATACATACACACATGCTTGCAAGACATTCACACACTGTAAAACAAAATAAACATCTTAAAGTTTTTATTTAAAACAAACAAAAAAAACAGGTGCTTACAAGGAAGAAGCTGCCTTGAGTGTCCAAAGAAACTTCGAAGCACTCTCTTAGAAGTCTTAAAAACTTCAAGGACTTTTAAATTTGTAATGAATGTACTTTGTTCTAGGAGATGACCAAGTCTCCATGAAACCAGAATGCTGTAGTTTGAAACTCGAATGTTCTGCATAGGCCCATGGGTTTGAACATCTGATCCCCACCTGAGGGGGTCCTTGTAGTGGACCTATCTGGAAAAAGTAGATCCCTTGGTGTAGACATGGAGTTTGCTGAGCTTGCCCATTTCATGTCCTTTCTCTGTTTCTTGACTCCTGCCACCATGTCTTCTCTGCCATCATGGACAATTATTGCTTCTTAAACTAGAACTAAACAAACCCTTCTTCCTTTAAGCTGTTCTTGCCAAGTAGTTGGTGGCAGTGTTGAGAAACAACTAACACACAGCATCCCTCGCATCCTGCTCCTTAAAGCTTCACTCAAGGGGAATGTGGTCTACATCAGTAGTCCTTACTCATGGGGGCTGAAGCAGAAGGCTCATTTGAGCCCAGGAGTTTAAGGACAGCCTAGTAAACACACGACTCCCTATCTAAAAGAGAAAAGGATGAAGCAGCCCAGCCAGCATCATAAACTGGAGCCAGAGAGCTGTTGCTTGCTTCCCTAGAATCCTGCTCCAGTCCTGAGGCCCTTGGGCTATTCAAAGCTTGGGCCAAAACCTAGAGAGGCTTCTCTGAACAGCCTGATAGTTCCTCAACAGGAGCAGGTAGGGACGCAGAAAGAAAAGGGTTTGACAGCTTACTACTCCAAGGAGCTACTCCACCGGGCAGAAAACAGAAAGGGGGCATTTCTCTCACAACTTTAAATTTTATTTATATAACCAGTATTTTCCAGTTGATACTTACTGAGAATCCTCCAAAAGGCCTAAAAGAGCACCAAATTTTAAAACTTAGGTGCAAATACATGTAAATATTGAAATGTGGGTACTTTGGAGTCTACAGCCTGTCCCCTGTATCACAGCCACCTCAGACAGCTCCATGTATCTGCTCCCTGGTCACTGATCTTTTTGCCACAAGACTTTCTCAGAAGTCATGGAAACCATGAGGGCAGGAATGAGTGGCTAGGCTTCATCTCCAATCCTCTGAAAGACAACTGGCAGACACTCTGCATCCCAGTACAAATTTAAAAGGGGGGAGGGGTAGTTTGATGCCTTAAGCCCTTAAATGGTGTTCTTCATCTAGATCTTGAGGTTTAGATGCCAGATGAATAAAGCCATGGTTCTCAACTTTAGCTAAGCACATAGTCACTAGGGACACACTACAAAGTCTATGACACTGTCCTGTCATGGTGCTGTTCAGCTTCCCTTTACAGGACCTGGGAATTCTAACCCTGACCAGGAGTACAGCAACAGAGCTCTATAGAAAGGCTGTAAACTTCAGTACAGCAACTCTTCAGGGGATGAGCATGAGGGGTTAATGATAAACTCTCTCCTTGCTGGGCATAGTGAGACACACTTGCAACCCTAGCACTCAGACACATAGACAGTAGAACCCCTAGTTTGTGGGCAGCCTGTGCCACATAGTAAAACTGTATCTCAAAAAAGAGGGTGGAATAAACACTCTCTTTAGCAGAATGTGTTAGACACAAAGGATCCACAATAGTAGGAGGCAGCCAGACTGATTACGTACCAACAGATGGCTTCAGTTTTGACATAAATAACATTGCACTACATATATTCTTTAGAGATACGCTTACTTTATATAATGGTATATCTATTGCATTTCCCTACTATTCACTCAACTTTTAAAAATAATTGAATATATGTTCTTTTCTGAAAATCCAGCTCTGGCCATTGACCAGAAAGAAGCACTGCCCTTATGAGAGCCCAGCTCTCCATAAGGAACAGGATTCTCTTTCAAGGTCTTTCATCTAGTTTCTAACAGCTTTCTCCCCGACACTGGCAGCACCATCTGCTTTCATTACTACAGTGGCATAATACATTTTGATATTTAGGAAGGCCAGGACCCTCTGCGAGATTCTTTTAAATTACATTTATCTCTTTAACTCCATTGAAATGTATTCTAAGGGGTGGCATAAACTAAGGATCTGAAATGATTAATTTTCCATAATTGCCAACCAGTTGCCCAGTTACCACTTCCTGAGACATCTGCCATCTGCCATAAATGTAAGATGCCTGTTTTGTCACACAATGCAAACTTCTCTGGTGAAGGGCATACATTCCATTCTGAACTGCCTCTTGTTCACCCCTGTGGGCTGAGATCCTCACTCTCAGGGAACAGACATTCTAGACAACAAATTTCAAAGGTAAAATAACCAGAAGAAACACAATTTTACAGGTAATAAATCTGACAAAAGAATGGGGGAGCAGTAGGAGACCCCGGGGAAGAAGCAGCCCAGGATGAAGTGACAAACGGAGTAAGTGGAAGACCAGGAGGAAGAGGAGGGAGACTGGTAGGAGGGAGGGGGACAGGTCTGAGCTCACAGGTTTGTGAACTGAACAAATGCATAGTCCCCACATTCATAAAGGTCTGCATTTATTTAATGCTCTGCCACTGCCATCCTGAAATTCTTAACAAATTTACCCAGGAATCTACTTTTCATTGGTGAAGTCTCATGGAAGCCATGATATATGCTCATGCACAAAGGAGACATACGAGTATGAGCGTCTTCTGTGTTCCTCGCTGCCGGCCAACACACAGTCTCAGGGTGCTTCACAAGCATAGGATTCCCATGGGCTCACACACCTGGGAGCCCAGTGATACTGAAAGTGTAGTATAAAAGAGTCAAATCCATGACTGAGAGAGCAAGGTTGGAAGCCCTAGGGCCTCAGTTCCCCTCTGAATCACAACTGCCTTGAACACAGAGAGGCCAACAGGGCTCTAAGGGACCCGAATCCCCAACGAGCCTCACCACTGTCTTTCCACTCTCTCCTGTCAGTCTCAGTTACTACTCACCTCCATAACACAGAAGGAAAACAGGGTGCCTTCCAGCTCCTTTGCTGGCTCCTTTTCTTTCATTACCCCTCAGTAAATGGAGGGAGGTATTGGCAGAATGTGTGTGAACAATGAACAAAATCAGATAAGTCAATCCCTACCATTCTTGTCGAAATGAACTGTACAGGTAAGACCCACATGCATGAACTACAAAATACGAATGGCATCATTTTGGTAATTTACATGCAAGTCAAGTGTTTTTGAAATTGGCACTGCATACTGTAAATGGTAAAAGCCATGCTAATGCTACCTATGTTATAGTCTTCCTTTGCTAGAATGTCATTAATAGGAAAGGCATCATGACAAAAAGTGAGAAGTTCATGAAGAAAAATGTTGGCATCTTAGCGCCCTTATGGGACTATTTCCACAATAACCCCATGCTTTCTGATCAAGGAATCTGTTTTTTTTTTTTTTAATTCTTCACTGAATCCCAAAAAAGACCCATTCAACCCTCTCAAGGCACGGGATTAGAACATCAATCTGTCCTCACAGTCCCTCCTTGTCTAGCCCAGCTCTGTGATCTCCAACCTTATTTCTGACTGGAACCACCTGTGGCCCCTTTCCTCCAAAGGATCTGCTGACGCTGGTCTAGGGTACAGTCCAGGCAATGGGTGACTAGTTGCCCAGTTTTAAAATGTGCAGCTTAAACAGAAGCTACCAAGCACCAAGTATATGGACCTCGCAGGTGGCCCTTCTAGCAATCAGAGAAGAAAATGACCAGCTTCCTACAGCCATAATCTGATCCTTTAACCATACCAAAGGTGTACTGGTTAGTTTTTGTCAACTTGACACAAACTGAAGTCATCTGGGAAAAGGGAACCTCAACTGAGAAAATGTCTCCATCAGATTAGACTGTAGGTAACTCTGTGGTGCATTTTTTTTTTAAATGATTGCTGTGGGAGGGAGCAGCCCACTGTGATTATGCCAACCCTGGCCAGGTGGTCCTGATTGCATAAGGTAGCTGAATGTGAGCTAGCAAGCCAGCCAATAAGAGGCATTCCTCCATGTTCTAGGTTTCAGTTCCTGTCTCCAGCTCCTGGCTTGATTGTCCATCATGATGAACCATAAGCAACTGTAAGCTGTAAATCAAACAACAGCTTTCCTCCCAAAGTTGGTTTTTGTCATGGTGTTTATCATAACAATGAAAAACAAATCAAAACTAAGGAACCAGGGCCAGTGGTCACTCAAGTGAGTCAGCCTTCTATCTCGGAGACAAAGCCTAGATGGGCAGCTAACAGGGAGGAAAGGATCACTTTGACTCACAAGCTCAGGTGTTTTAGGCCCAAGTAAGTTGGTCCCACTGCTTTGAGCTGAGCATGTTGAGCCAGCAAAGCATGGCAAGGAGTATATGGCTTGCTCACCTTCTGGTGACCAGAAAGCAGACAGAGATGGCAAAGGGCTGGAATCTCAATATCCCATGCAATAGTATACCACCAACTTCCCTCCACCAAACATCACCTCCTAAAGGTCTCAACCTAACATTTATGCCACAGGTATCGAGGGAACAAATCTTGAACATATGGAGGGGTGTCATTTTCTATCCAGCAGACCTCAGGGGGAAAATTATCAAAGCAAACAGAAAAGGTGCAGGAGAAATACAGCATGACGTAGTAGCCAGCCTACTTGGCACCCTGTGCTCTAAATAAAAAGCATGGTTGACCACACTCCTAAAGTCAGAACACAGTAGTGGCCCACAGATGAGTCTTCACTCTCCATATCTCCTTTAATGTTCTACTTCCACATAGACGTCCTGGTGGTGTGAGTGTTTCCTATCTCACCCAAAGTAATGTGTTAACCATTTAGTCAAAAAAGGAACTCAAAACAGGTCAGGAACTTGGAGACAGAAGCTGATGCAGAGGCCATAGAGGGGTGCTGCTTACTGGTTTGCTTCCCCCTGGCTTACTCAGCTTGCTTTCTTATAGAACCCAGGATCATTAGCCAGAGATGGAACCACCTACAATGGTCTTAGCCCTCCCACACCAACCACTAATTAAGAAAATGCCTAATAGCTATATCTTACAGAGGCATCTTCTCAAATGAGGTTCCTTTCAGATAACTCAAGTATGTGTGTCAAGTTGACCTAAGACCAGCCAGCACATCTAGCTACTTCTCACCCAGATGTCTACCAGGAGCTCAAGCACATCTGTCCTAACAACCACGACTCACTGCAAGCTCTGTGTACCCCACTTATTCCCTAAGCCCAAAGAACATCCTCTAAGAACCACCTCAATAGGACTTCTGCTCAGCTGAAGGAGTCTCTTGAAGAAAAGAAGCTTTGCCTTACTTCTCTTCCCATGATAAAGAATCTGACACATAAAAAGCTGTCAACAAGTATTTATGAAAAGGAACCAAATGCAGGCAACTGTGCCAATTTTTATATATACGGTTGTGGGTCAAGTATAGACGTTAGACTCCCTCTCAAAGCCAATGAAAACACTGATCTGTTCTGGAAAACATGTATTCAGAATACAAACATGAAGTTATTTGCATTTCTTATTTCTGAAATACTTGGCCTTTGAAAATTTTGGGTTGACTGATTAGAAGGGCAGAGAAAGTGGGAATGCCTTTCCCCTCACACCACTGTCAGAGTTTCACTTTGTTCTGTTGAGCTCAAGGTAATGCCAAATGTAAGTGGTTGATCTCAGAAGGTCAGGGCTGATGAGTCTGAAATGCAATCAGGCCCATATGACTCATTAACATGCATGCCCCTCTCTTCTGACATCTGATTTCCATCAAGGTATAAAGACTAAAGCTTGCAAAGCTGCAAGAGTCCCCAGTGGAGGTTTCCAAGCCATTCTGGGCTGTCCGTTCCTTCTTGAGAACAAAGGCCCAAGGAAAAAGCACCAGCCAAAAGCCAAAGAGGGCAGCTAAGTAACTGAGTAGTGCCCCATGAGGCTAAGGATCAACACCATAGACAGGTAGATCTCTAAACAATACAGATGCAAACTCCTAACCTGATGCCAGGAAAGGAATCCAGCAGGTCCATGACAGGACCACGTGGCCTAAAATTCCTAGGAGCCTAGCCACCAGCCTTATTTTGATCTAGTCTCCCCAGTGACCTTTATGAAAGCAGATAAAGGAAGAAGATACACTGGGCACTGTGTGCATTCCCCCAGCCTTTAAAAAAGGAGGAAAATGGGATGGATGATGTACTCAGGCCACAAGAATGGACTCTGCACCAACGTGCTGACCACAAGCAAGGTCTGGGCATCCCAGTGTGTTTTATAGCATGGAAAAGTCTTTGTTTCAAGTCCAAAATGACTTTTTATTTACAGTATACTTTAGCCTTTTATAAAGGAAATCAGTACATTGAAGAGGCAAATACAGCCCTGTGTTTATTTAATAACAATAAAAGTCAGCATCACTGTCCTTCAACAGAAAGTGGATTAACAAATGTGGTATGAATACATATACACAATGGAATAGCATTCAGCCATTAATGAAGGAACTGTGGTTTGTGGCAACATGGAAGGAACTGAAGGACATTATGTGAAGTGAAATGAATCAGGCACAGGAAGGCAAACACTTCATGTTCTTCCTTCCATGTGGAAGACAGTAAGAGGAAGAGAGAACTGTGGTCAGCAGTGTCTCAGAGATGTACTGGGGAGAGGTCAGTAGGTGCTAGGTGCCAACAGAACCTCAATGTTCTACAGCACAGTCCAGCAGCTATGATTGGCAATGGCTAACTGGAGAGGTCAAAGCAGCCAGTGGGAAGAGTTCTGAATGCTCCCAACACAAAGAAATGACAAATGCTGAAGGTGATAGATAGCTATGCCAGTTACCTTAATCTGATCATTACATATTGTATACATTTAAATGTCTGTCACGGTGTATGGGATAGAGTGGTATGTGGCATTCATGAGGTTAAAGCAGTAGGTTTACAAATTCAAGGCAAACCTGGGATTCACTCACATCTCTGTCCTTTCATATTCCTGTGTGTGTGTCTGTCTGTCTATCACATTGTACTTTATAGATATGTATGATCACCACATCTCAAAATTAGCAATTTAAAAACCCACAAAACCTCTACTAAGGCAGGTATGGAGATTCTGTTCTAGATATTTAGATCACAGCTCCAAAGCTGGTTAGAGCTGGTCTCTAAGTGATGGTGACCCTTTTCCAGAACTTGTGGGAGCATGATGCCCTTGGAGCCATGTGTTTGCTCTAGGTACTCCAGAAACTGTGGGCCACCGTCCCTTCTTCCCGCGGGTGTGTGAATTAGAAAACGGGATCCTCCGTCAGCTTAGTAAAGCTCCTTACACTGTTACTGCCATTCCTCTAAATCCCAGATCAATTCATTAATTTTCTTATCTCCAGAGGATTCCATTTCCCATGGTTTGGCAAAGAAAGCTGAAAGTCAGTCTGCCTCCTGCCCTCCATCCCCTGGCTTGCCTGCTGTCACTCATGGTGACAACAAGGGTTTACCACAAATCTGTCCTGGGCCTTTTCGAAATGCTTTCCTGTGTGTGTCTCACCTCACCAATACCTGAGCCCAGCAAGGGGTCTACCATGTGGAATGACACTAGGCAGGTTCCAAGCAATTCTTCCAGGCCTATTATTCTTAATCTTTGATGATTCCTCCTCCTGTTTCTTTTTATTAAATCCTATTAAGATAGACATGAAAGAAATCTAAAAGAAAAGTTGGCTGAGCCTACCTGGTATTGTACTCACAGGTCATATCTGGGAGGTAAGCCCACATTTCTGGCTTTAAAAAAAAAAAAAAAAAAAAACCCTGACAACTTCCCCAAAATATCTTTCTTTTGAAAAGGCCATATACTTTTGAGGCAATTTTGTCACTAATAATAATTCTCACTCAATAAGACATTAACTTAAAATAAGCCTCAGAAAAGCTCCTTGGTTCATCCTTTATTGAATGGGATAATAATTTAACAACTTAAAGATTCCAGAACCAATACTAACATTTTATACAGCTAGGTGTTGTCACATTATTCTCAGTGCTTTTAGAAAGTTTTAAACATCTTGACTTTTTTAAGTAACAAATATTACAAAGAAACAAATTCCTATTACCTTGATAATCCAGATCTATGAAAGGAAATATCTACAATAATTTTTGTATCACTTTAACAGAAGCATAAACTTTCCAATGACTCCATAAATCCATCAAAAGGAGACTAGCTAAACAAGGCGCTGTCTGTTCATAAAGTGGAGCCCTGTCTTGCAGTTGAGATGAATGAACCAGCATGTGTGAAACAACACACGTGATACTGCAGGATGGGCGAGAGCAAGTTTCAGAACAATGTTGTTTATGGTACTGTGCCACTTAGGCCAAAGGCTTCTGTACACACGCATGCACACTGCATCTAACCCTAGAAGAGCATCATACAAACCAAACTGAAAGACAGTCTTCAAATCAATGCCAGTACTATTGCAAATCAGGGTCAGGACCAAAGATTTCACTAACTTAGAATGAAAGCTACTGAAGATACCTGACAATTCAATACAAAGCATGGTTCTGAACTGGATCCACCACTATAAAAGACTTTACTGGTAATGGTAGTAGAATATGAATGGCATCTGAGGATTGGATGCTAGTAAAATAACAGTAAATTTCTGATATCTATGGGAATTTGGAGTTTCTATGAGAGAATGTCCTTATTTTCAAGAAATATATTGATGAGTATAGGGGAGCATCAGATCAATAACTTATTCTTTTTTGTATAGTTTATTTTTCTTTTATGAGCATTGATTGGTGTTTTGCCTACATGTATGTCTGTGTGAGGGTATCAGATCCCCTGGAATTGGAGTTACAGACAGTTGTAAGTGCATGTAAGTGTTGGGAAGTGAACCCGGGTCCTCTGGAAGTGCAATCAACGTTCTTAACTGCTAAGCCAACTCTCCAGCCCCCAAAACTTACTCTTATATGGTTACACAAAAATAAATAAAAAATAAAAAAATATAAAAAGCTCTCAGCAATCCTCTGTCAACTTGTCTATAAGTAGAAAAGTATGAATAGCTTACAACATATATGAACGTTAACTCAAATGGCCATAATGGCTAAACAAAATACAAAATATATGTACAGTGGACTGTTATGATGCTATAAAATTTTGAGCCATGAGCAAGGTTTGACATGGATGAACCCTGAAGACATCATGATAAAGCAAGCCAGATACAAAATAATGTGCACTCTTTGTCACTTAGATAATGTACACAGTAGCCAAATTCAAAGAGACATCATCACTGCTAAGGCCAGAGGGGAGAGATAAAATTATTATTTAATGAGTCTAGTGTCAGTTCTGAAGTGTCACAGCACTCTGTGACGGACAGCTGTAATAGCAGCTGCAGACAACATAGGTGTGCTATTGCCACTGAACTGTGTGTTCAAAATGGGTAAATTGTAAGTTCTGTGTCATGTGTGTGCCACCACAGCACATGAAACTGCTGCCTATTCTCCATGAACAGAAAACAAAACCTATTTTCTTAAGATTGGAAAGAAACCAATAGCACTCGCTCACCAATAGTGCTGCCTCAGAGAATAAAAGATTAGAATCAATGGTTCTGGTATATCTTAAACTCCTTAATTTTTCAAAGAATATTGATTTTATGTATTATATGTAACAAAAAACTGATATAAAATGTTGTCTTCTGGCCTCATAAGAAAAATAAGTGACGGGGAAAGAACTGTTTCCATAAAAATACCTTTCTACCCAGGAATACTATTAAAAGCTCACTGTTAAAAATAACTTTTTCCAAATTGGTACTTTCCATTCATTACATGCTTGCTTATTTCAAATTTAAAAATAATAATAATAATTAAAATAATAAGAGACTCATCCCAGGAGAAATGAATGGGACAAAGGAACAACATAAAATTGGGGGTGGGGGGGAAGAAAACTCACACAGAGACCCAGTCTGGAGTTTGAATGAAATTCTATAGGAATTGTATTTATCCCCTGAAGGTTTCGTGACCCAACAATGACACCAACAGTTAATAAAAGCCTTTGTCTTTCCTCTGCAGTCTAACAGCAATGCCATTTCTGAAAGGAGCCACTGCCTGGGGGGTATGATGTGGGTATCATGTTCCTCACAGAGGAGGAGGGCTGGAAAATGGAAACAAGGCCACAAAGTTAGATCTTTCCATTACACAGAAATTGAGGCTTCCGGGCTTCACTTTCATGATTAAAAATAGAAAAAGAATTGACTTCACATTTTATGGAAAATAGTCAAAGGAATAAATTTCATGTGAAGAATCTTCATAGAAGTGCAATGCTTTTGTGTTCTACACTGACAAAAAAAAAAATCACTGAGGCTCAGAGGCAGTGGGGTGTGAAGAGGCTGTGGAGCTGAGACTCTGGACCCGCCACCGGCAGGAAGACTTTAGAGTCCACGGCAGGAGTGGCCGCCTTCATCCTGGGCGTCTGTACTACGACTCTAATTGTCACCTCCCTCTGACAATCATTTCTTGCAATTTCCAAGATCAATGACTAGCAGGGAACATACTTTTCCAAAAATACATCTTTTTCTCCCTCTCTGAAAAGCTCTAAAAACTTAGATTTTCTCCCTCTCTGAAAAGCTCTAAAAACTTAGATTCTGAAAGAAAAAAAATAGATTTTGACAATATCAGCTAAAATGGTGTACATAAATCGAATTCAATATAAATGTTGTTTCTTGCGCCTTTATAATACTCTGTATAATTCAAAGCTTGGTTTGTATTCTAGCGGAAACTGGGCAACAGTGAAACATCTGGCTTCCTGCTGAACTTAAAGGAAGAGAGCTTCCCAGGAACTCCTGGCTTCTCTTTTTGCAGCTAAACTGAATCAAATGGGATTCTGACTTTGTACCCAGCCCATGCCCAAGGGCAAACATTACACCCTTGATTCCAAATGTATGAGCTTGTCATAGATACACAATGGACTCCCTCCACCAACCTGGCCATGAAAAATAAGGTCTTTCTTGTAATGAGCCATGGAAGGTTAGACTTCACAGTCTGTCCTGATGCTCAAACCACAGGATGAAAGAAATCTAACATGAAACATTGGAGGAAAACAAAACAAACAAAACAAACCTCTACCGCACTGCACAAGGTAGACATCAGAGCAGCTCTCCACCTCCACGTCACACCCAAAATCTCACTCACACACCCACCTGCTACCACAACCTTTCAACGTTGTCCTCTGCACCTTGTCTATATACCCCATCTGTCCTAAATCCACAGATCACCCATCCATGGACAAGTACAAGCCCTTGTTCTAGTGACTCTCCAGCCCACTCATATCACAACTAAAACTGCCCATGTTGCCTCACTTCCTAGTGCCCCCATGGCACAGCCAGGCTCTGCCTACACTGGCCTGCAGTCTGCATTTGCTTATCCCCCTTCTTCCCCCAGCCTTTCCTCTCATGTAGCTCCCCCACGCTTAGCTCGGTGTCCCTCCTCTGCACCTATGCTTGAGACAGCAACATTTTCTACATATAATCCCATTGTTGTTACTTACTATTGCTACAATTTCAAGTCGTCCTTATTTTGTGTGTTTCTCTGCTAGCACATGAGTCCCATGAGAACATGCTTGAGGTTCAGTGCTGAACCTGCATGCGGGACAAGCACTGAGGACACCTCAGCTGTTGGAAGGCTCTATAAGTAGGTGGATAAATAAGGGAATGCACTGATCCATGAGCAGACAGCGTGTTGGAGACACATGGGCAGACAGGTAAGTAGATAAGTCAACAAGTAAACTAAAGACTGAATGCAGGTAGGCTTTTAACCAAGTGCAGTTCCAGTTCCACTAGGGAATACAGTCCACACCACATGCAGGAGAGTCAAAGCAAAGAGGGTGCATCTGGAGAAACTAGGGTAAGCACCATGAATGAAACACTCTCTGAAATGGATTTGAAAAGACAGGAATCCTGGGGCCTGCAAGATGGATGGGCTGGTTTGGATCCACGAAACTTATGTAAAAAGCCAAATGCATCTGTAACCCAAACACTTCAACAGTAAGGTGGGAAGCAGAGAGGGTGTTCCCAAAGCTCAGGAGCCAGCATGCCCAGAGTACAAGGCGCAAGCACATTGAGGCAACTGATGCTAACGACACAGTGGGAGGAGAGAACTCCCAAAGGTTGTCCTCTGACCCCACACATGCACTGTGGTATGCTCCACACACACATATGCACAACACACACACACACATACATATGCACACTCACACACATATGCACATACACACATGCACACACATATGCACACTTACACAAACATACTCACATACACACATACACACTTACACATGCGCATTCACACATGCACACTCAAACACATATGCACACTTACACACATGCACATGACACTCACACACATGCACACTCACACATATATGCACATTCACACAAACATACTCACATACTCACACACATACACACTTACACATGCGCATTCACACATGCACACTCAAACACATATGCACACTTACACACATGCACATGACACTCACACACATGCACACTCATACATACTGATGATAGAAAATGGGACTATGTCAACAGGCATACAGAAAAGGAATTCATTTCAGATAGATAAATAGAAATACACAGGAGAAAAAAATCAATGTTTATTTGTTATCAAATAACTGCAGGTACCTGGTTTACAATTGGCTAAAGGGAGCTTTTATTGTGAATTTTATAGGTAATAATACACTATAAAACAGGAACATTTAACAATGCCTAGTGTGAGTTTAAATGTAAATGATCACCAACTGCCCAGGGGAACATCAGCATTCATGGATTTCAAAAAAATTGCAATTTCCATGCAAGAATTAAGATGTGGATGATCCTGGGGTTTTATTTGAGTCCCACTAATATGTCAACAGAAGAGTGAGGCTGTCCATATGCAGTATGTGAGAAAGAGAGAGAGAGACAGAGAGAGAGAGAGAGACAGAGAGAGAAAGAGAGAGAGAGAGAGA
>NW_021604587.1:4345429-4369589 GCF_004785775.1 Grammomys surdaster
AGAGAGAGAGAAGAAGAAGGAAGGGAGGGAGGGAAGAAGGGAGGGAGAGCGGGGGAGGGATAGGGGGGAGAGAGAGAGAGAGAGAGAAACAAAAGGTGTATGGCCATTGAATGACACCCATCCATGTTGAGCTCATCCCTTTCAAGGAACAAGTGATGCCACCAGAACATGCCTCAGTGTCACTCAGCAGAGTGGCAGTCATCAGTCACTAACACTAACGTATTAGGTTGCTACACTCTACTGGCTTTTCCCTAACACATCTGTAGTGGTGTCAAGAAGGCACCATGCTTGGGGACATTTGCATCACCGCATGTATAGGCATGGGTTAGGAGACGGAGGGAGCACTGATAAATGAAACCAGCTCCACGTGTGACCTCAGTAATCCATACCAGCCATCTTGCTCCCTGGCAGCTGCACAAACACAGGTTGCAGAGTATTTTTAGATACAATGCAGCTGGGAGGGAGGAGGGGATGGCCTGGAGGAAACCAACACCTGAACCAGATGGAAATGGCAATGTCAGATTTCCTGTGGTCCAGCTGCTCTCAAATGTCCACGTGCTTATGGAGAACATGATGAGAAATGGAAATCTACTCGTCTTCTGCATCCCACACCTTGCTCTGATTCACAAGATGTGAGTAGGGCCAGAGCTCTGCATTTTAGCACATATCCCAGGCACCTACCTGTAGGGCATGAGTCCTAAGGCCACCCCTGGATGAATGCTAGCAACAGCTCACAATGACTTTAATGGAGAGACACACAGCAGCCCTCAGTCCAGAAACTACACAGACACACACAGACACACACACACACACACAGACACCCCATAAGGCTGAGCTCAAAACAGCTTGTGCACCCACAAAAGCCCACCTGAGCCCATTAAGACTCCACTCGCCCAATTTAACCTTCTCTTAGAGACTGGCTAGATAATAGCAAATGTAAACTAGCAAATGCCTGTTCAATCATTACTCTGACCCTTCCCAAATATATTATCTTGGCAAAGTCTTTATGTAGTTAGGTGTTTTGTATATTAAGCACATCCTTGAAGCAATCATAGCAAACACTGCATTTCCATCACTTCCAGAGCATTCTTCACATTCCAATGCTCAGATATTTAACACCATTCCCACAAAACACAACTGGATGGCGGAACACTTTTTGTAATTACCTAGGATTCCTGATAAGTCACTTAAAAAGTTAAGGGTTCACAACTAAAATCTTGAGCCTCTGTGACAAAATTATTGCTATGTCCAAAAGACAAGCCCAAGGGAAAACAGACTTGACCAAATGTTAGAAACAAAAAGGCTGATGTAATCTTTGACAGGTCACGTAAGCAAGGTGAGAGATCATTGTTCATCCACCACAAATGAAACCAGCGGCTAAAATAATGAAAACTCTGCCCAAGTACAAAGTAAAAATTCCCTCCAGATCTTCCTGACACCACAAACATGTCAGAAACGAATGAAGTGCTTAAAGTTTAAGTCACTAATCCATTTGTGCCCAGATAGATTGGTTTAGAGCAAAATAGATGCTTTGTCTTGATGCAATTAGAAATGGTGTATGTGTCAGAAACAGAAGGACTGTGGATCATGGTTTCAAAACTGCCATCCAAATTCCCATCACAAGGAACAACTCTTCAATTTCTACAATTTTGTTAATGCAGGCTATAGATTCGAAACAGTAAGATGAAAGTCAATCGATCCAACCATCGATCAATGGGCTCTCAAGCAGAGAGGCACAGTCACATGTGTCTTTGGAATATGACTTCTTAAGACTACAATGTACTGACTCACAACAATTGTCCACATGGAAATGACTTAAAGGACTGAAAGAAAAGGGGTCCCTGGCAAGTCCCCACTAGAAGGGAGAGCCTGCTTGCAGACATGTAATGGGCTCCAGCCTTTCCATTCATGGGCTAGGCATTCTGCCAGGTGCAGAAGAGACCTGGGACACACCTGACTGCTGTTAGTAGTGGGCAGAGCTGAGGAAGGTCAGGAGCCCCACCCACTCACTCTCCAAGCCACTCCCCACAGGGCTGTTATTATTTCATTACTCACAGAAAAGCAGATGTCCAGACCAAAAGAGCCAGAAACCAGGCAGGATTCCACCTGTGGAGAGAGATCTGGCCAAATCCCTGACTCGCCCTGGTGGGAGACCTTCAACACAGGCTGGATCCCAGAGACCAGTGTCACCAGAAACCAGTATCACCAGAACAATGACCATGACAACAGCACAAACTGTATACTGGAGGAGCAACTGAAGCAGAAATAAAACAAACTCAGCCAGTATTTCTTCAGCAAATTAATGTGACAGAACAGACTACTACAGTGTGAATAAGTGGTAAGACCCAAGCTCCATGTTGGAACCAGACCTGTAAACATCCTCCTGAGGCAAGCCAAGTACCAGAGCCTGTCAGAACTGGCTGGTGTCAGGGGATTCTGATCTAGAGGCCAAGCATAAAAATTAGTGGAAAGGGGAGTGTCTGCATTTCTTCCATAAAAAGGCCGGCATCCATGGTGACTCTTCCTTCTGATAGAACTTTTCACTGGATAGGTCCCTCATCTGCAGCTCCACAAATGGCAGGCTGGCTGTCTGCATCAGGCTGTCTGTCTGGACACCTGCATCTGCATCAGGCTGTCTGTCTGGATACCTGTATCAGGCTGTCTGTCTGGACACCTGCATCAGACTGTCTGTCTAGACACCTGCATCAGGCTGTATGTCTGGACACTTGCATCAGGCTGTCTGTCTGGATACCTGTATCAGGCTGTCTGTCTGGACACCTGCATCAGGCTGTCTGTTTGGACACCTGCATCTGCATCAGGATGTCTGGACACCTGCATCAGACTGTCTGTCTGGACACCTGCATCAGGCTGTCTGTCTGGACACCTGCATCAGGCTGTCTATCTGAATACCTGCATCTGCATCAGGCTGTCTGGACACCTGCATCAGGTTGTCTGGCAGAAGCTATATGTGTATATCTTTCTGTCCTCTGTATCACCTGAATTCCATAGCACTGATTAAAGGCTGCTCCTGTCAACAGAAGGATAAGCAAACACACCAAATAGACTTCTTTTCCATTCCCTGCTGCACCCTACAAATTCCCTCCAGATCCCCCTGATACCGAAAATGTGTTTGTTTCCAGACTCCAAGGTCCAGGTACTGTGATAGACACTGGCTGATAAGCATAGAGTGGAAGTTATGGCTAAAGCAACAGCAGTACTCAAAGAAGCATAAAACTCAAAAGCTTAATGAAGTTAAAGGCACCATTCTGTACTAGTCAACTCCTTCCAGTGATCTGTAATAAGCACAGGAGTTAGTGCAAAGATGTGTGTTAGAGGTTCATTTTTTCTAGCTTCTTCCAGTGTTTCTACTGAGTCAGGCTTTCAATCACAGTAAATAAATGAAAACATAAGTAATTCATAGACATATTCTTAAATAGGAGGGCTCTGAACCCCACAGAAGAACCCTTCAATTACTCAATGCCCTGCCTCACTAGGAGAAATGTCCATCTGCTCTTACATAATGTCACTTCATCCATGTGTCAGGGAAGTAGACCCCACTCAGGAAAGGTCACTTAAGAATAAAACAAGAACAAGTTTCTACCTCAGGGATGCTAGGCGCCTACAGACATCACGCACAGGTAAGCATCAGGGTGCTCCAGAATCCCGTTCTCCCACAACACACAGGAAAGCATGTTCTCCCACAAGAGGGAAGCAGCTCCCACCCAGCTTGTATAGCCTGAGACCTTGACAAATGCCCTACAAAGGAAGGATGGATGGATGTTCTTCTTCCGGCCTCTTCTCACATCACAGTGTATCATCTACCCAACTGCAGCCTACAAAACAGTCAGGCAAGCTGCTGATGGGACTGTAGGAAAGACCCAGAAGCTGCACTGCCCAGTCCCAGAAGTAGACTGAGTTCTGGCTAAGGCAAGTCAACCGCTGGCTACTTTTACCAGCTCAGTCTCCATCCACTCAATGCCTGTTAATGAAGCACTAGAACCTCTGAAGACAAGAATCTGCCTGCACTTGAAGTGCAAGTTTGAAAACAACCGATAATCCCTTCTTCTCTCCATCAGGAAGGTCAGCTGAGCCCTCCTGTTTTCTGAAAGACTGGCCCAGCTCAGCAGCAGTAGTGGCAGTGGCCTTCTTAGAACCAGGACAACTGGTGGGAGAGGGGCTCATAAGACTCCCATCCCCCACTAAGGGAAAATGGACAGGTGGACAATTTCTGAGAAAGGAGTGTGTGTCATTTCTAGTCAGAATAAGTTGTCCATGCTCCAGGAAATAATGCCTCACTCATGCCTGAGCAAGGAGCCTTAAGGAAATTCAGTACATTTCATGTGTATGTGCACAGACACACATTCATGTGCACACATGTGCATGCATACACATACAAATAATAATAATCAAACGAGGCAAGAAGCTTGTTGGAAAAAGGAATTGTTTCACTGGGGGAAGAAAATGGATAAAAGAAGATAACAGGATAAAAAATAACCAAAATTCAATATATGAACATATAAAATTGTCAAAGAATTTTTAAAGAAACCTTTATGTATGAGCTATGTATTCAATGTAACAAATGTTTCTATTAATTTAGAAAATAAATAAATAAATAAATAAATACATAAATAAATAAATAAAAGACTTCCTGATTCTCACAGACAGCACAGCCCACGGCCTCCAAGGCACCGATCCTGCTCAAATGACACACCTCTGGGCACACTTCTTATAGCAGCAGAGCAGTGAAGATGACACAGGGTGTATATCTTAGGAGTGATGAAAAAGGGGGCTAAGCAGAGAAGCAAGAAGACAGTGACAGCACAGTGTGACAGTGCCTGGGGCACCACTGCCCTGAAAGGTAGAGAGAAGCCCCTCCTCTGAAAAGATGTTACCACTGGAACCGGGAAGGTCTGGTTGGCTTCTTCTTGGGTTGGAGAGAGAACACGCCTGAGTGCTGCACCAAGAAATCTCGCAAGAGCATGCAGAATGAACAGGATGGCCATAGAGGCACAACCCTCCAGCCTTGGTGACAGAAAATCCTAGGATTATCTGCTATATGCTTTGGGAAGGCCCCAAAGGGTCTGAGTTGTGTGGCTGTCACATTCCCTGTGTTCTATGCTGACTCTTTCATGGTCTCTGACCTTCCTGGTTTCTGGTGCTCTAGATCCATGTCTGAGAGCGAGGATCGGGTGGCAGGCAGCACGTCTGTCCCTCCTCACACCCTCATACACACACAGGCACTCACAGGCTTGCATGCAAATACATCTTGTTCATCTGCACAGATGGCTTGCTGGGTTGATATTTCTTAAAAAAAAAAAAAAACTGGCCAAAAGAACCATTTTTCTGTAACACAGAAACTTGCCAAATGAATGGTTTTTCCATAATACAACTGTAGAATTTGGAGTACAGTAAGGAAATAAAACACTTAGAATTAAAAGCTTACTTGACAGAAACACATGTTTTTCTATCAGTAAAACAAATTTGGCTGTGCTCTTCCTATCCACAGAAAACAAGCCAAGACAGTGTCTGCTGCAAGAGAAGCCCCTCTAGCTGAAAGGGAAAGGCAAAGAGAGGCCACAGCAGAAGAAGGCGCCATGGTCACCTTGGCCCTTCTGTGCCCACTGGCTGCCACCTGCTGGAGAGCCACAGATGGACACCTGCATGAATATCAGGGTCAAGAAAAGCTACAGATGTGAAATTGAACAACACATGAATTTAAACAGCAAGGACCTTTAGGACTCCATAAAGTCTTCTTTAACCTAATAAACTAATATAACTTCCTCCAATGTTTAAAGAACACCGTTTGAGACTCACCAGGGTTCTTTGGTTTTATGGGATATATTACAGGTGTAAAACATGCCATTTTAAAACAGTTTAGACTGAACAAAAAAAGCCAACCTAAAATTCTCCCAAAATACAGTTAAAGCAGAATAATTCTGCAAAACTACAGGACAGAAATCACATAAAACAAAAGGGAACAGCAGGAGCAGAAAGAAAAGCCAGAGAGACTGCCACCCTGCCAGCTATGGTTCTGGTGGCTTCCAGGACCAAGTAGACAACAACGGCAGCAATGGCCAGAAGGACAAGGGAAGGGGACATGAAAGCTGTCATGCAGTGGGACAACCAAGAGGTCAGTGGGGATCTTGAGCCCCCAAGGGAAGGGCAGAAGGAAGATGCCGAGGCATTCACTCACTGTAGATCTCAAAGCACAGATGAAAGCCCATGGAGGATCAAGAATGGCTCGCTGTACACTTGCCTAGCATGCATGAGACGGTGGGATCAATTCCTAGCACCAGAAGGGGAAGGCCAGGAAGAGGAAGATGATGAGAAAACCTGGCTGGGAGAGCTAAGCAAGGCTGCTAAGAGCCTGGAAAGGGAGCAGTCAAAGCCAGGCCAGACTGGCTGGACAGGACATGACCTCTACTACCACAAAGAGTCTATATTCAAGGAGCCTCTACTCTGTCACCACCTTGAAATTTGTTTTCTCTTTTGAATACATTGCCTGGAAGTGGGGAGCAGGGAGCAGCAGGGTTGATGCCATCTGCTGACCTCTTTCTCTGCAAAGAGAACTGTCTGCCATGACTAGTTTAAAGACAGGTTGGGGAGGGGTAAGTATCTTGCAAAGGATGGAGAAATCTGGTAGACTCTACCTTAACCAGGTGGCAAGGTTAGCATGACCGTGGTGAGACAAATCAGTGTCACATGCCACCCGATGATGCACTAAGGAGAGAACAAGAGTGCTTCTGAACAAGCTGCTGTCCCCACCACACCACAGTGCCGTGCTCTAACCATGGAAATGAAACAGAGGAAAGGTCTACAAAACAGCACATCCCAGAACACGAGGAAATGGCCAAGATCATGAAACACAGGAAAGACTAAGGAACTGCTCAGGTTGGACAAACAAAGGAGAAATGACAACTGTAATTAAATGGAATTTGGAATGTTGCACAGCTAAAACAAAAGCTAGTGAAACTATATGACGCGTGCCTTCCTATAAGATGTAGCCAAGTAGCAGAGGCAGCAGCCACAGCAACTATAATCCCAACATTTAGGAGACTGGGGAGAGACTGACAGAGTTCAAGACCAGCCTGGACTACAAGGTGATATCTTATGTAAGACAAAGGAAGGAAAGGAAAATAGGAAGGGGAGATGGAGGAAGGGAGAGAGGGAGGAGGGAGGAAAGAAGGAGGGAGGGCCAGTGAGTTCAAATAAGGCTTGCAATGTAGCTAATAGTGTTGTATCAGGGTGAACGTAACATATCAAAACTAGGGAAGCCAGGGAAAGAAAGCGGGTTCTGTTGGGCTTTCCTGTAAGGCTCAAATTATCTCAAAGCTTACAGTTTCCTGTAGATTTTTTTGTTTGTTTGTGATTTTTAAAATGTTATCAGTAGGGGTTGGAGGTGGCTCAGCAGGTTGGAGGGCTGATCTTCCAAAGATCCTGAATTCAATTCCCAGCAACCATATGATGGCCATCTATAGTAGGATCTGAAGCCCTCTTCTGGTGTACAAATGTATATGTGGACAGAGTACTCATACAGATAGATAGATAGATAGATAGATAGATAGATAGATAGATAGATAGATAGGAAAGAAATGTGTCGGTAATAGCAACACCCTCAGTTCCACTTTTGAAGCTTAAGGCCATGGCAGACATGGCCCTACTTCTCAGCCAACGCAAAGTGTCAATGACAGAAGAAAACCGTGGTCCACACCAGTCACTCGGCCTCGTTTCCATCCTGCGTCCCCAACGTGAACCCACTGTCCCACTTCGCAGCATCCTAGAAAGGGAAAGATGCTAGGAAGGGAGAGCAGGAACAGACCTAGTTCCACAGCCTCCTATGCCTCAGGTCTCTATCAAGCGGATTAATCAAAGCTTTTATAAATGCTAAACACAATGGGACAGCATAAGTTTGCAAGACTATTACACATCTCCTTTCTCTATTTTAATTACATTCTTCCTGAATGCTTATAGAGTTGGCAGTAAATCCAGGTCAGATGTTGCTTTAGAAAAATGAAGACTTACAAAGAATCCTGAGTGGCTCATCTACCACCCACACCTTGGACAAAACCCAATCCAGGTAACCACTGGCCAGGGCCGCTGCTCTGCTGCCACCCAGTGGCAACTGGGTGCCATGACACCTAGTCCAAGAACAGCCCACAGGAAGAACCAGACCCTTCTCAGAACACTTTCTGGGCATGGTAGAGCCTGCAACATGCTCAGGAATGACAGGGTAAACATGCATTCTTGAGAAGTGAGAAAGTAAAATAAATGTGAGGCTGCAGCCATGAAGTGTTTCCTCCACCTCAGGATGAGGACTACTCCAGAGACTGGGGTTAGACCAAGGCACAACACTTACACCCTCGAGACGGATGCAGTCCCCAGGCTCCAGACTTACCTGCTTTGGATCAGAGCTAGCAGCACCAGGAGCAGGGGACTCCAGTTCTATAGTCACAGGCCCATCGTTCTGAATGTGCACCTGCATGTAGGCGCCAAACTTGCCATCTGAAAGAACAAGTCAAACAAAATCAGGAGTTGGAGACCTTGGGTTCACCTCTCCAAAGACCACATGGACAACAATGTAATAGAAAAAACCCTGGGCAGTGGGGCCTGCCAGCCAACACAGGACAAATAGCCAGCCCCATGAAGGACTTAGGAAGGGGAGGCAACTAAAGAGCACAGACGTCACAGGCTGACTGAGAGAACTGGCAAGAAAGACCTGGTAACACCAAGTAGGGCACACAGCATGAATAGAATGCTGTGTGGCTGGCAGGAAGGCACACTAGCCCTGCCACTGAGCAGCATCATTTTGGTCCCATGTCCAGTAAGGCTCTTCTCATCAATCCCCATTCGTTGGCCTTCTGGGTTTAAGGCAGCCAGCCTTCTGATTCCAATACAGAACCTTTCTCCAGGAACCATGGCTTCCACCACATCAGTTTTCCACTCTGATTCTTCCCACTCTGTCTACTTCCTCCTCAATCTCACAAGGATTTAAAAAGACAGACAGACAGACACACTAGCATTAGTTTTCGTCAGTGCACAGACAGTAACACCAGAGACATAATAAAAGCACCCAAGCTGCCTACCATCTTTATAGGCAAGATAATCTGGTTCCCAGTGGGGAACCAAGTGTGCCCAAATAATGGTGGCTTTCTGTGCTCTCTTATGATTAAAGTGGCCATTCACATCAACAGATCCTTTGTTTTATCTGTGTCACACTAGCTAAAAAGACATCAGCTGGGAAGGAAATCATGTGTTTAATTGCATGCTAAAATTATGGCTACAATTAGTAGCAAATTTCACCATCTTCGCTCCTCAGGGAAGCTGCAGGCAGACTCAGGAGGAAGAAAATTATTTTCAACCTTAAATTTCTGTTGGCAGGATATGCGGCACATGCTTCGCCGTGGTTCTCACTCAAGTAGTGAGAAATTATTTTTCTTTTCCTGTTTTTCTTCAGTTGGGAACAGAACTATTATCTGAATTTCCATTTGTACACACAATAAATCCAAAGACAGGTTTTAAGAGGTCTTAAAATGGTAACATTTTTTTTCCAGTCCAGATCAAAGGGTGAAGTCCCCAAGAAAAATTATACTGGCCAGGGAAAATAAATACACTTTTAAAAATAAAAGACAAGAACATATCTACAAAATTACATCTGGTTTCATGTGGTGATAGAATCGAGTTGTTCTTAAATATAAGTCTCAGGGTTCCACCCAGGGCTGCAGGACAAGCACGTGTCAAACATGTTTGTGCCACATGTTTCAGACACGAAAACTCCCGGCTGGGGCCCAGCATCTACACAGTGGTCTCTGGCAGCAGCTGTTCGAGGCCCCCTCCTAACCAGGCTGGAAGGTGAACTACACATCAGGATTCACTAATGACCTGAGGCTGGTGTCCATGCCTCCCTAGATAATGTTCAACTGACTCTCACCACATACAAGAAGGCACATCCCAGCAGTCATCATGCAGGCAATGAAAGTGTAAAAAACCTTGGCCCCTGTTATGAACGCGCCTATCATTGGCCATCATAGATGGCATATGGTCAATCTGAGGGACAGCCCAGACAGTTGACCAGGAAACACAACAAA
The DNA here is from genome assembly GCF_004785775.1 of Grammomys surdaster. Lineage (NCBI taxonomy): Eukaryota > Metazoa > Chordata > Mammalia > Rodentia > Muridae > Grammomys > Grammomys surdaster. Next base: position 4,355,515 of record NW_021604587.1, read on the forward strand.
AAACGTTATTGAAGGAAAAATGGAGTGACCAAGAGGCATGTGCTGTTGTTTCTTGGCCTGGTTAAATGCAAGCTCTAACATCCAGAGCGCAGCCATGATCTGCTGGGATGTGGCCACTCTGAAGACTGTCAGGAGACATGGCACTAGACAAGCTCTGTGGGCAAGCTTGAGCCAAGCCCGTCTCCTACAGGCAGTTCCCTTCCACCCAGGAAGTGTTCTCAGCACCTCGACTTCTTTTCTGTTCCACTCTTGACCAGTTCAGAGCCAGGCAGGGAAGGAGGAGTCACTCCTGGAAACTCCAACACTGGGTGCACAGGCTGGAGACATGAAAAGGCCATGGCCACTGTCCAAGTGACAGGGCTTTGATCTGAATCCCCAGGACTGTGTAGGATGCTCGTGGGGGTAGCACTGGCAGGCTGCTGGCATCTATAGCAGCTCTAGCCTCATGTGCAGAGCCTGCTTCCATGGAAACAGCAGTGTTTCTCAGCATACCCACCTCCTCCAAGGTCATGGCCACACCAGTGCCCCACACTGGGTCAATGACTGAAACACAGCAATGGATGCCTGGATCCAGGCAAACTGCCTGCCAGTGGCAAGGGCTCTAGGAGCCTGCAGCAGAAACCAGGAGCTCAGGAAAGACACCTATTCAGACTTTCCTGGGAAGACAGCTGCTTGTCAGCACATGGGGACATACTATGGGTAACTGAGCTTCTCAGAGTATGAACAGTCAAGCCTGAGTATAGAACTCTATTCTATTCCGGAAGCCATGAAGGGATCAAGAGGGGCAAGCCCTAGACAAAAGGAGATTCTTCCAGGCCTAGAAACCTCTTCTGAAAGTGTTCTCTGACTATGCTACTTCTGTGCACTGAGGTAGCCCAGACACAGGATTTCATGGCAAGGGTTACTAGAAAAGGGGATACACCTGTGGCCCAAGATCAAAAATGTCTAGTTATAGAAAGGGGCCACCCTCAAACACAAATCATAGAGCCAAAAACATAGCTTTACAGTAAACAATCATTTGGCTGGTTAATATGTAGTACCAAAATTTACCTCAGCTGGCAGATATTCTAACTGAGCTTAGGTGCTAGGATCATGGATTCACAGCAATTAAGGAAGTTCATCTTGTCTAACAGAGATTCTAAGCAATATCTCAGACCATAGGGCTTTGCTCAGACATCTTTGTGTTCTGCAGTACCTAGCAACATTCTGCCTAGGTAATCTCACAGGGGGTAGAAATCCACCTCATCTCCTAAAGGAGGCACACTGGAGCCTATGTGGGAAGGCTGCAGTGTTTTAGGCCCTGATGGACCTAGTAAGGACAACTCTGTAACACAGGTATGCAAATATGTTGGACATAGCTGTTAAATGGACCCATATCAGACTGGCCAAAGACAACCATCTGCTGAGAGCAACTGGTTAGGAAACCAGACAGGGTCTTAGAAGCTTAGACTTCTATTTCTTTGAACTTGAATATGATGTTTTTGGGTTTTTGGGGGTTTGGTTTTTTTTTTGTTTGTTTTTTTTTTTGGTTTTTCAAGACAGGGTTTCCTTGCATAGCCATGGAGCCTTGGCTGTCCTGGAACTCACTCTGTAGACCAGGCTGGCCTCGAACTCAGAAATCCACCTGCCTCTGCCTCCCAAGTGGTAGAATATGTATTTTTAATCTTTGTCTCTTCTGGTCTATGAGAAAGGTGGGGGGGTACATTCAAATTCTGTGCATGTCCACATTACTGACAGTGAAGTTGATTTCCTCTTGATTCTTAAATACATGATAGATGTGTACTCTAGTCAGACAGTCCTTTAACCTCATAGCAGAACTTCTGCTGGTCTGGTGAAGATGGTTGGGGGCAGCATAAGGAACAACGTAGAGACATCTTTCCCCTTAGGAACATGGTGGCCTCAGACGGGCTTCACAGCAAGGTTCTCATCCAGGTAGACCTTTAGGGGACAAAGGGTGCTCCACAGGATGAGCCTCAGAGGCTCAAAGATGAACCAAAAGGACTCAAGCTATGACCATCTGCCAAGCAGGGAGCCCCCATGGCCAGAGAGCATCTCTGCTCAGAACCACCTTCCATTGGTTCCTGGCCCTCCAGAAGAGAACAATAGTCCTCAAGAAGGCATAATGTTCTCTCCTCCCCAGCCTCTGCACATGAACACACACACACACAGAGAGACACACACACACAGAGACACACACACACAGAGACACACACACACAGACACACACAGAGAGAGAGAGAGACACACACACACACTTGTAATTATTGCTGAGAAGTAAGCATAATCCTTAAAAGCTTTCCCAACCTAAACATCTACAGGAAAAGGCTAAAACTGTTGTGAATACTACCTAAAGGAGATCCAGCTGGAGGCAAGAGGGAGAAGTTGTCAGGATTACCATGTTAAGATGGTAGACTCTGATGTCTTGGACAAAGAGTAGCTGGTACAAGAAATGGCATCCTGTTTCATGCAAATGTCAACAGAGTAGCTTGGAAATTTTCCTAAGGGGTCAAAAAAAAAAAGAGCCATACAAAATCCTGACATTTTTAGACCATAAATTTATTATTTAGGAAAACAAAAAAAAATGAAATAAGGAAGCAAGAAAATAGACAATAGACCACACAACAAAAGGTAAAGAGGAAATTAAAAGACTGAAGATTAAAGTAAAACAATGAAATAAAACTGAACTAGATCAATTAAGAGGTAGTTCTCTAAAAAAAAAAAAGACTAAAAATGTGAAAAATGTTCAACCACACTCTGAACATTAAAACCACAATGATTATCACACAGATAGAAAATTTCCTAGAAATTAAAATTATACTCTGTTGACAAAACAACAACAAAAGGATGGTGTCACCAACAGTGTGTGTGTGTGGGAGGGGGTGCAGCATCCTTCTGGCATGTCTGTCAATCCCATTTCTGAGAATCTGTCCCAGGTCTATGCCTTCCACAAACAGTGGTATATGTACAAATTTATTCTTTGCTTCACTATGTGGGTTGTATTCTATTAGAGTTCGTGTGTGTGTGCGTGTGTGTGTGTACACGAGTGCATGGCATGGAGGTCAGAGGACAATTTTCAGGAGTCAGTTCTTTCCTTTCACCATGTTGGGTTCTGGGATCAAGCTGAAGCTCGCCAGGAGAGAACACTGGCACCCACTGACACAGTAACCCACAGCAGCAGTGGCTATGTACACAAGACCTGTACAAGATCAAGCCAGTTCAAAGCTCCAGCAAGGAGGGAGAAGAGGCTCCTGAGACCCCAGCCCTAGCTGCCAGCCTTTGGCAGTTGATGGCTGCTGCAGAGGGGAGACTCTTCTCTTTAGGAGTGTGGCCATTGAAGGTTGCTTGTGCCCCAGTGGATGGCCCCATGCACATGAGCAGCACTAAGGATTCAGGGGGGCTAATAAATAAGTAAAGATAAGTAACTTGAGAATGAGGACATAAAATTGGGAGGGGTTGTTATAAGGGTCAGGATAGATATAATCAAGGTACGTGGCATACATATGTGACACTGCCAAAGAATAAAGGAGGAAAGACCAAAAACTTTAAAAATCCAATGATCCAACAGCAGAATCACCACTGAGCCCCACTACGTTCCAGCCATAAGCACTACCTGGCTGCCACCTAAGAGATGTGAGGACATCAGCTAACCCTGTGTGGGAAGACTCTCCAGGACACATCAACATGGGAGACAAAAATGCCTTGTCATGTGCTACCTTGTACACTAAAAGCCAAACATACACATTTGCTTGCATTAACATAGACAAGAGATAAACAGAAAAAGTAGTAAAAATTAATTACATGTAGAAAGCTGGGGACACACGGTTGGACAGGGAGAAGAGGAGTAAACGTTCCATCATGGGACTGTACACGTTTGAACTTCAGCATCAAACTACCTATTCAAACACTAATTGGAGGAACCAAAGAGGCTGGGCAGTGGTGGCATTCCAGCACTGGCAGACAGATCTCTGAGCTTGAGGCCAGCCTGGTCTACAGAGTGAACTTCAGGACAGCCAGGATACACAGAGAAACCCTGTCTTAAAAAAAACAGAAAACAAAAAGAACAAAGAGGACTCAGATGTCCTAATTTCAAATCTTACTACAAATCAAAATGGTATTGAACTTGGGGGCTGGAGAGATGGCTCAGCAGTTAGGAAAAATGGCTGTTCTTGCAGAGGACCCAAGTTCAATTCCCAGCACCCACATAGCAGTTTACAACTGTCTGTAACTCCAGTCCCAAAGCATCCAACATCCTCACACAGATGTAAGTGCAGGTAAATACCAATGCACATAAAATAAATTTTAAAATTTTAAAAAAGAAAATGTGGTGTGGTAGTGGTTTAAAGACACATCAGTGAGATAAAACTAGGGGTCCAGAAATGAATGCCCAAACCAAAAACAAAAACAAAACCCCTACGTGTAATTTTAAAGTAAGTATGTTCTTTTTGCAGTAGATGAAGACCACTAGAGAAAGCCAAAATTTGTCAACATGCAGAAAATAATTGACTGTGGGGCACCCACTCCTAACTGACACATCTATAATGCAGCCCCTACACCTCAGGATCAGGAAAATCACAGAAGATTCTAAGCACCAGAGGACCAGGGTGCCTGCTGTGAGATAGAAATATTGGGCACCAAAATTTAAAAAAAAAAAGTTATTACATAAATACAATGTGCCAAGACTTTTATTTCTTCAGAAAGAACAATCAACAAAATTCTAGAATTGAAAGTGATTATATAATATCAAATTAACTGCCACCAAAAACTGAGAGCATTGACCCTTAAAGCAAAAGAGGTACTTAAGCCTGTTCACTACATTTCTAAATACTTTATAATTCCTTATCTCCACTTTTCTGTTATTCATGCAGAGATTGGGCTCTCAATAACCAACAGAACCCTAAAAAAGTCTACAAACTCTACCCACTTCAACCCCAGGAAATAATGAGCAGTTTCTTTTCCATAGACCCATTGTAAAAAGAGATGTTTGTCCAAATGAGTTGCTTCACTGAAGATTAAATGGATTGTTAACATTTTATCACAAAAAAATCATTTTTCATTGTTACTGATTTTAATGGAAACAATGCTCTTAACACCTTTACCTACAAGTAATGAACTTTAAAAATAACGTATTCTGTGAGACAGTATCTTCTAGACATGAAATCTCAGCACTATGGCTACCTAAACAGGACCTGCATAATGATAACGTCAGCTGACACGGCAGTGTGGAAAGGGAACTTACACAAGGCCCCACCCCTAGATACAATCTATTTGCAACTGACAGGACAGGAGTCTGTTTAGCCCAGAGACAGGCCTCCTACAGGTTATCCAGTCTCAAGTGGTCATCCCCAGACACATGTACACACAAGCAACACTGAACAGACTCAGTAGGTTGTGTGTGTATACTGAAATAGAAATAATGATGTGACATTTAACTCAGAGGACGGGTAAAGGGATCTACAAATGGAAGGATTTCCTCAGACACAGCAAAGGGAAGAATGATTTAAAAAAAAAAAAGCGTACTATTAATTTCCTCAGTAAAGCATAGGTGTGAAGAAGATAAAAAGTCAACAGATTCGTCAATATTTCTGTACTCCCAGGCCCTGGATCCCTGGTTTGAGTGCTTCCAATGACTGCTGCTGAGAGAGTGGACTTCTTTCTCACCCCAAGTCCATGTAGTACTTGGTTGGACAATGCAATGATAGGCAGGAGTTTCTTCCCACCTATGTCTACTTCGTCTTTTAAAATCTGCCCTTATTTCTTCAAAGTGAACTGCCATGATAGACTGTTAAGAAAGAAGAAAAAGCTGGGCCAGCAATTCATGACCAGAAGTGTGGAGGGAGCTCAGGATATGAGCCTTAAAAAAAAAAAAAAAGATGAAGGAAAATAAGGGCAGGCAGGTAGTGAAGCCAAGAGAGACAGTGTGTTCCTCAGGCATCTGTTACTGTAACAAAACACCTGAGCTATCCGCCTTTTAAGGAGAACAGTTTGTTTTGAGTCATCGATTCGGGTTTCCCTGCCCATGATCTCTTAATTCCTAAAACTTTGAGCCTGTGGCAAGACAAAGCATCATGATAGGGAGCATATACTAGAATAAAGCTGAATAAAGCTGTTTATCCCCATGGAGACCTGGAAGCAATGGGACGGGAGACATAGGGAAGCAAGGATGGTAGCACTTCCTGTTTTTTTGAGAGGACCTGAGTTTGGTTTCCAATACCAAATCACCTTTAACCCCAGCTCCAGGGGCTCCAACACCTTCTTGGCCTCTAAGGGCACTCATACATACAAATCATACATACACACACACACACACGCACATACATACACACACAACTAAAATAAAATATTCTTTAAAAAGAGAGAAACAGAAGAGAGGGTGGAGGGGGGCTTAAGTTCCAGAATCCCCTTCAAAGGCATGAAGAGCTCTAGCAGGCCCAGGCAGGGCAAACATGACGCTGACAACTTTGCCTTTTACCCTTCTCCATTTCCTCTACCTTATTAAACCATTAGATTACATCCCTAACGCTAGTCACCATGGTCCATTCCCTTATTTGGCCACTTTCTCCTCCTGAGGCTGACTATAAAGGTTCAGCTATCAAAGTACTGAAGTCCAGCAATCAAAAGCCCTCTTTGGCTCACCTAATTAACATGCACAACAAAATTAACCAACTCATCCTAACATGGGCTTTCCCTGTTTCCTTTTTCTTTCTTTTCTGTTTCGTTTTGTTTTGGAGGGTTTTTTTTGTTGTTTGTCTGTTTTTTTTTTTTTTGAGTTTTGTTTTGTTGGGGGTTTTTGGTTGGTTGCCAGCTGGCTGGCTGGTTGGTTGGTTTTGGAACTAGCTCTGTAGAGCAGGCTGGCTTCAAGTTCAGAGATCAACTTGCCTCTGCCTCCTGACTATTGGGATTGAAGTTGTGTGTCGGCACTGCCTGGCTCCCCTTTCCCTTACAAACCATCATTTGCTATGGGCCACATCTGTCTCCTTTCTAGAGGCACTCATCTGTCCCTCTGAGCAAATATTCTTTCCCCTCTCCCTTGTGCCTTTTCTCTTCTCCCTCATCCTCTATTTCCTGTCCTTGTCTTGTATTCACTGCCCTTTGTCCTTCTGAGGCAAATAAATCTCCTTTGTGCTGAGAACTTGGACTTGTTTTGTGTGGACACCTGAACATTAAAGGCCAGACCCACAGTGTAATTTCCTAAATTTAAATTAAGAACAATGACTTCATCTCACAGTCCTTGCTGAAGTCAGCATCTGCTAAAAGTTCACTCATGCTGCTAAAATGATTTAAGTAGTAAGAAGGGTAGGAAATTAAATGAATCCATAGGCATCCATAGGCATCAGGTACTAACCACAAAGCAAAAACTAGGTGTGGTCCCTCCAGATCCCAGCACCATCTCCTGGCCTAATGAAGCTGCAGGAGGCTGGATGTGATGAACGTCCCCTGCAGGAGGCTGGATGTGATGAACATGCAGGGCACAGAGCTGGGCAACCATAAGCTACCTCCTGCCTGGGTGCTTGTCCACACTTCTCTAGCTCTTTGCCCATGACAGATCAGACCCTACAGAGGATGCGGAGGGAGTTCTCCTTAATACTACAGTAATTCCTGATCTTCCTGTCAGCTTTCTTAGGTCCTGTTACACACAGCTCAGCGCTGGAACTAGAAGCTTGAGAGGGTGGGTCCTTTCTTTTCAACCACTTCATGTTTGTATAACATTTATTTTTCCATGACTGTAAAAGCAATGTCTGTTTAGCACTCTTAACTTTGAAAGTGTTCCATGCTCCCTGCCAAATGGGCTTTCGACATTCATCCCCAGCTGGAGGTCCCTGGCTGACAGCAGAGGCCACCACTATCTCTGGTTCCAGGAGCCATCCTGTCAGTCTGGAGCTGTGGTTCTCAGCCTTCCTAATGCTTAAAACAGTTCCTCGTGTTGTGATGACTCCCAACCATAAAATTATCTTTGTTGCCATTTCATAACTGTAATTTTGCTACTGTTATGAATCAGAATATAAAGTGAATGTTTTCTGATGGTCTTTGGTGACATCTATGAAAGGGTCATTTATCCCCCAAAGAGGTCATGACTCACAGATTGAGAACCACTGGTCTAGAGCCTCGGGGAAAATACCATCAATGCTAGCTCATTCTAAAACAGAGGAGGAAGACCATCAAATTTGTATACTAGGATTCTCCCTTAAAGCAGTCATCCAAAGAAGAGGCAAGCAATGATAAAGGGTCATGAGCTATGAAAGGAAAGAGGTAGCCCTAAACATGCTGGCATTACTTCCTGCAGCAAGGTCTAGCTTCTCTTCAGATGTCCCTCCCTAGTGGGCTGGGAGACAGCCAGGACCAAGTGTCCATGGCAAAAGTGAGACTATACCACTTTGCAGGCCTGCCATTTCTATTTCCTGTCTTAGGCCACCTGATCTCAGAATCCTTGCTCCAAAGGAAGCCAGAACCCCAAGTCCACCAACAGTACCTGCTTCTGAGATGCTCTGGTAATACAGGGCGGCCCAGGAGTTTGAGGTCAGGGATGTCCAGGAGGAGGAAGTGAGGCAAGCATGACCACAGGAGAAGAGACAGTAGACAACTGTATACAATGCCATCTTAGCAAGAAGGCTGGCAGGGAGCAGGGAGGGAGGAGGAAAGCATGCATACAGGGGGACACATCAGAAATCTCTTAACAGGTCACACAAACACACACTCTGAGAGCATAGTCTGCAACTTCCCTTACCCTCTGGTCTGAGCTTAAATGTCCTGGCTGCTAACAAATACAGGAGCTAAGTCGCCATATTCCCAACAGTGTGTTTCAGCATTGTAGTCTCTTCCACTCTTCTATCTACAGCTGTCACTGAACCTCTCGGATCCTTTAGGCCAGTCACACATGTGCCAGCATGACTTGCCTGTACCGTTCCTGGAGACATGAACATGAGCTCTGTGGTTCCTTCAGCAGAGCTACACCACCATTCCTCCTGCTCTGCTGCTCATTCCTAACCCTTACCTCAGCTCCAATGCCAAGAGAAGTGCATTCGTCCATGTTGCCCTAAGGGTATCACCTGGCCCAGGGTCCACCAAGAAGTGTCCTGCCACAGGGGTCACCAACCATCCCAGTTAGCCCAATGATTCCAGGAATGCAGGACCTGGAGAGCCCTGGAAAAACCTAAGTCTGCTCTGAGGTTGATCTGTCCAGTGCCCTGGATCATTACAGCACATGAAGAGACCCGCCGAGTTTGGAGAAGAGACAGGGAAAATATTTCCAGTTTACGCACATGGTGAGCTAGTAGTCCAGAATGCCCATGTTCAGACATGTGACATAGTGTACTGAGTCAGGAAGGTCTAACAAATGGGCTAAACACAGAGAGCATCGAGAATCAATCACAAGAACAGAGCCAGGCCTCTGTAACACCTACATGGGTTTAAGGCATGAGCACTGCTCATTATAGGAGGCTCCCATGACAACGGTTTCTGGAGTGAGAATTTCCTCATACTTAATAAATAATAAGAGTACAGAAGCCAGATGTGGAAGCACTGACCTAGAATCCCAGAACTTGGGAAAGGGAGGCTGAGACAGTAAGAACATAAGTTCGAGCCAGGCGGTGGTGGCGCACGCCTTTAATCCAAGCACTTGGGAGGCAGAGGCAGGCGGATTTCTGAGTTCGAGGCCAGCCTGGTCTACAGAGTGAGTTCCAGGACAGCCAGGGCTACACAGAGAAACCTTGTCTCGAAAAACAAAAACAAACAAACAAAATAAAAGATCATAAGTTCGAGGCCAGCCTAAGCTACACTGCAAAACCACATCTATAAATAAGTACATACATACATACACACACACACACACACACGCACACACTTTACCACACCAGCTACATCAGAGTGGGTGAGTTTCTTAGGCAAGGAGGCAACACAACAAGAACAAAATAGCACCTGCAACAGAAAGGAGAAAGCCCTCAGCTCCAACAGAAATTCTCAGTGTATTTTACGAAAATGACAAGAAAGTAACCCCTGTGTGCCAGAGTTGTCACAGGTCCTCTGGGTTTGCTTCTTATCCCATTTTTCCCATAAGCACTGGGAGTTTCAGCAACTCTGCAGAACACGAGGCTTCTAGAACAGGTACCATAGTGAAGACTAGCCCCACTCACTCAGCATCTCTCTTCCACACAGGCTGTAAGCTGCTTTAGACAACACAGTCTCCCTACTGCTGTGCTCTGCAGCCAGCCCAGTAGCAGGCCTGCTGGACCACACCTCACTGATAGAGAAATCACCACAGCTTCCTGAGTGGAAGCAGTATAAAAGGTTAAAACCCTGGGTAAACATCACTGTCAGTTAAATTGGCATATTGCTCTCTCACAAAACCTTAATGGGGTTCAAAATCCTTCACTGAATTCCCTGAGCACAGCAGAGGGCAAGATGGTCCCCATAAATGAAGGCAGAAGGATAGGAGAGAGGGCCAGGGAGGCCAGGAGTGCATTTCACAGTGAACTGATCACATCGGTGACATCAGCCTCTAGGGATGGAGGCTCACTTGATCCCAGGCTCTGTCATTCACAGGTTACCCTGATACACCTCAGCTTCTTCATCTGTAAAATGAAGATAATGTCTTGCCTGATAAGGTCACTGTGGAAATAAAAGCAGATAATCAATGGGAAGTGCTAATTCCACACAGGGCCCTATAAGATCTAATAAGGGCCCCTAATAAGAGATGTGGTTTTGGCATGCTATGTACTGACAATAGTAAAGTAGGAGCAACACTAGCTTGCCAGTGGGGGGTTGGGAGGGGTGGTTGCCCTGTTCTATGTAGATCCAGGAAAAGAGCTTGAGGTCACATCACCAAAAGGTCCCAAACAATGGGAAGTGAGACAACAGACTTCACTGCCTAGCACATGAACCACTGCTTATCTAAATGGGAAGGGCTACCGACTGTCAAGAAAATGTATGGGGTTCAATGTACACTTGTTGGGAATGTAGAGGAGCTAATTAGAAACATAAAATAAATATTCAACCATGGAAGGAGAAGCTAAAGAAATGTCAAAACTAGCTGAACTACTTTCCATTTTAAAGCTGCTGAAGCGGCCCCGGGAAACGCTAACACAAAGAGGGTAGATTCAGCAGTTTGTTTGCATCCCCATATCTCTTCGGCTCAAGGGCTTCCCATGAGCTGGAAGCCGAATTCTCGAAAATCATTAAAGGCAGTAAACAAGGAAGACAGTGCATGCACTCTGTTCCCCAAGGCTGGAGAAGAACTGAGGCCAGAGGAGAGTACAGCTCTGTTCACAAAAGTTGCAGAGATAGATTTCAGTAAAAATGCTGTAATTTTTGGTTAAAACTTCATGTCATATTTCATTAATTAGATGGATCATATCCCCTGAGTTTAAATTCTAATCCAATATAAGATGATATTGTTTACAGCACACTACTTCAGGCCCTTCATATAACGTTCGGGATAAAACGCATACTGCTTCAAAACTAAAAGCATCTAATAATATGTGAAGCCCTTCTGTCTGAGGACTCAGAAGGAAGCTGTGCTACATTCAGTCAAGCATTTCATAGATGGAGTCAATGCTCCCCCACTGAGCATGCCCCCTGAAATACATCAGAGATTTCTTGGAAATAGAATGACTCCATGAACATCCAGCAGCACGGACAATAATGCTGACAGTTCTCAATCCTTGGCTCTTCAAAGAAGCAATTGCTGAGAGGACCTGACTTAATCGCTCACTCTATGAAGAAGTATGTTTCCAGCAAAGCTAGGTGAGAGGTCCCGAGAGATGTATCCATGAACCAACTAAGGAACAAGGCCATTTTCAGAAGAGGCAGAGCTATGTCCCTCTATCAGAACCCAAGCAACTCACAACTGTCTGTAACTCCTGCTTCAAGGGGTCTGACGAACTTCTGACCTGTGTGCACAACTGTGCACATATGCACATACCTACACAGACACACACAAACACGCATAATTTTAAAACAAACCTTTAAAAAACATTTTTATAATTAATTTAGCTTGTTTCTTTTATTTGAAGAGGGGGTACTGTGTTGGTGTGGGAGCACTGAACTCAGGATCTTGCTTACTCTCTTGTCTTTTTTTCAGGGTGAGCCCTGGGCCTCACACAGCTTATTAGGTATTCTGCCACTGCGCCACCTGAGCCCCGCCTACCTCTGATGAGCTCTGGCCTGTAGCTCTTGCGAAGCTGCTCCAGGAAGCTGTTGTAGAAGCTCTCGGCCTGCTCTGTGGGCATGGCCAGGTGGAAGTCGGGCTTGTTCCCCTTGAGGGCGCACTGGAGGGTGAACTGGCTGACACACAGCACCTCGTACTCCTTATCCATCACGCTCTTGGACCAGTGCTTCCCACTCTCGTCCTCAAACACACGCAGATTCAAAATCTTTCGAACCCTGTGGGGAAAGAGCAGTAAGAGCTACCTGAAGAATCACAAGGGCCCCACCCAATACACGCCATATTTCCAAAGGCAGACACACAGACGGCTCCAGCACTCGCAGAAGCTGTGACACAGGCACGTCAGTGAGCTATGCCTCACTTCCTTACCTTCTTGGACATTACAGCCCTGCTCAAAGCACTGTTTTGTGATTCTCTTTTGACAGTCCTCTAATTCATAGCTACCATCAGTGGACTTAAGATTATAGCCACCAAACCTGTTAAGAAACCAGTAGAAATTGCAAGAGAGGTGCTGCTCCTCATACACACTGGACCTTCAGGCTCAGAAGAGGTCAAGGTGGAGTGTGTGGCCCAGGAAAGGAGGTACACACAGGCATCCATGTACACGCACACACTGCATAACCACATGGAACACAGAAACTACAGACAACAACACTCTCCTTTATCCCTCCTGACACAGTACACCTCACTATATAGCCAGAGAGATCTGAGAATTCACCTTCAACACAGCTCAACACAGCTGTGCCAGCAACTCACTCTATAGGCATCTTTTATTCCTTACTTTCTAGAATTTTCTCCACTCTTGCATCTATGGCTCATGATGGCTTTGCTTGTCTCTATGCATTGCTCAGTCAGGTTTTAGGGTCATGTGCATGTTTCTCCACCCTGTTGACTGCATGGCAGTGTCTTCTATACTTTCCACCCTCACCTCATGTACTCTCTTCCCTCTGATCCCTGCCTCTTCTCTCCCTCATCCTTAGTCCTTCTTCTCTACTCCTTAATTACCACCTTCCACTGCTCTAGCGGTCAATCACTAGAACCTGTGGGCTCCAACAGCACTCCAATTAAATCCTCTCTTGGCTACGTGCTCGCCTTGCTTTCCTTCTTATTTCAAAATCAGCCTAATACTCACCCCATCCTCACTCCCTCTGCTTCCCTAAGCTTACTAAACCCCAGTGCACTCTGGACTGTCCTTGACCATTTATCCTCCAACAGTTACTGGACTCAGAAGAGCCACTCTTGTTAACTGGCTAGTTACAAGTAGCACAGTGGTGATACCCAGCAGCTGTGGTTGTTCTCACAGTTACTGCTCTAGTGGTGGAATGATGCAGACTGTGGATCAGGCATCCTGAACAGGTGGACTGAGGACCTGTTTCCTAAATTACATTCAACTCTGCCATGTCCAAGCACGTCCCACCTGAACGCTGCAAGGACTTCAACTGAAAGAATATAGCTGTTTAAAAAAAAAAAAGCAAAGAAATAACATCAAATGCATATATTTCAATACAAGTAAGACAAAGAGCCAAGACAACATAACTCTCTAAAAATTACTAACTCTACAATAATGCCATCTAGTGAGTTAGTAAAATGAGATTTGAGATGGCAAACTCAAAGTAACGACGATGAGTGTGCGAAAACAGCTAAACAAGGAAGGTGACATGAATGAGGGAGTCAGCAGAGAGGTAGACATAGTGAAGAAGAGCCGGGCAGTGGTGGCGCAAACCTTTAATCCCAGCACTTGGGAGGCAGAGGCAGGCGAATTTCTGAGTTCGAGGCCAGCCTGGTCTACAGAGTGAGTTCCAGGACAGCCAGGGCTATACAGAGAAACCCTGTCTCGAAAAGAAAGAAAGAAAGAAAGAAAGAAAGAAAGAAAGAAAGAAAGAAAGAAAGAAAGAAAGAAAGAAAGAAAGAAAGGAAA
>NW_021604587.1:4369689-4372895 GCF_004785775.1 Grammomys surdaster
GGAAGGAAGGAAGGAAGGAAGGAAGGAAGGAAGGAAGGAAGGAAGGAAGGAAGGAAGACTGACTGACTGAAGAAAAAACCACTCTGAGATTCTGGAAATAAAGACTGTGGGAAGTCTCAGGAATCCACAATCCAGTGACCCAAGGAGAGAGTAGAATGTGAGTTTGAAGATTAGACGGGGAACTAGAGCAATCCAACAAAAAATAACAAGGTACCAATGGGTGACCTCACTACCTGACTCTCACCACATTACAGCCCATCTCTACAACAGCAAAAATATCTAAATAGGGGCTGGAGAGATGGCTCAGCAGTTGAGAGCACTGGCTGCTCTTCCAGAGGACCCTGTTTTGATTCCCAGAATCTACATGGAAGCTCACAACTGTTGGTAACTCCAGTTCCAGGGCATCTGACACCCTCATACATGCATGCAGTCAAAACACCAATGCACATAAAATAAAAATAGATAAATTATTAAAAAAAAATCTGAACTAAACTGCGTCATAGCTCAAACAGACAGCCATCTTCTACAGAATATGCCAACCGAGCACTGTAAAACACACATTCTTTTTCTTAGCAGCCCATGGAATTTTCTCTAAAACAGATCATATATTAGGAAACAAAGCAAGACTCAAAAAATACAATTAAAATCTTTTTTTTTTCAAAAAGTCTTTATATCCTAATCTGATGACAATGAAGTACAGCTAAAAATCAATAACAAGAAAAGCTCTAGAACACAGGCTCATGGAGATCAAACAGTACTCTGTTGATCAGTGAATGTGTCCAAGAAGGAATCAAGAAGGAGATAAAAAACATTACTAGAATCAAATAAAACTGAAAATAAAACATACCAAAATCTATGGGATACAATAAAAGCAGCCTTAAGAGGGGTGTTTGTTGCTCTAAGCACCTGCATATAAAGTTGAGAAACAAGAATAAATTATGATATGCAAAGCTCCGAGGAAAGAAAAACAAATCAAACTCTAAAGATGTAGGTGGGGAAATCATTGAGATCAGGATGAAAATTAAAATGAAGACAAGAAAATAGAATCAATAAAACTAAGAGTTAGTTCTTCCAGAAAATAAACAAGAGAGACAAATGCTTATCTAAACTAATCAAAAGAAAGAAAGAGAAGACACAACTTAATGATTTTAGAGATGAGAAGGGCATCATTACAACAGATACTAATAAAATTAAGAAAATCTTTAGGTCTTACCTAAAAAACATGTACTGTAATAAATTTTAAAATCTAAAAACAGGGGGATGAATTTATAGATGCATATGGCCTGCCAAATTAAACTAAAATGAAATAAACAATTTAAACAGATCTATAAGCAGTGAAGTTGAAACAGAAAATGTTAAATCCCATAACTAAAAACTATCCACATCCAGACAGATTCAGTGGTGAATTTATAAGACCATCAAAGAAGAGCTAACACCGATGCTTCTCAAATTATTCTGCAAAAGAGATAAGGGAAGAAATCCTTCTGTTGTGAATTCAATGAGAAATCTCCCTCTATGAGGGACATATATTAGAACACTTGGTCTCCAGTGTTGTATAGGGCAGAAGCTTACAGAGGAGGAGCCTTGCTGAAAGAAGTGTGTCCCTGGAGGAGGCAGGGTTTGAGAGTCTGGAGTCTTTCCACACTCTGTTCAGTCTCTCTGTGTCCTGTGTCAAGCGTCCTTCTCCATCCACTATGCCTACTCCACCATTATGACTGTGAGTCAGAAAACCCTTCTTCCTTAAGTTACTTTTGGTCATGATATTTTATCATAGTCACAGAAAACTAACATAATCACCCAACTCCTTCTATGAAGCTAGTATTAACCTGATAACAAAATCAAATAAAAAATATTATATAAAAACATAAAAGAATATTACATAAAAAGAATATTATGGACCAATCTCCTGGTGAACGTAGATTCAAAAATTCTCAGCAAAATACATCAAAAAGATTATTCATCTTGATCAAGTTGGCTTTATTTCAGATATGCAGGGATGGTTCAATATATGTAAATCAATAAATGTTATAAATAAATGGTCTCAAGAACAGAAATCACATGGTCACCTTGGTAGAGTAAAAAGACTTTTGACTCATCTGCCATGAGGTAGCCTACGCATGGGAGAGACGTCTTTGCCTGTCACCACCTGAGGCTGGTGGGAGAGCCCTGGGGTCATAAGAACAGGAGCGCTGAACCTGCACTTCGACTGGGCCCAGTGGGAGTGAATGCAGGACAGCTGGCCCTGAACCTTGCAGGCTGCAGCCTTGGGTGAGTTAGCTGGGACTGTGCTGGAGAGCTGGCCCTGGGGTGTGGGAGTGCAGGAGAGCTGGCAGGCTGACCAACTCAACTATGACCCAGGACCAGATCCAGGGTTTTGATTTGGCCCACCCAACATCTACCTCATCTATGAGCTGCTGAAGCATGTGAAGGGGCAAGTCCTGAAAATCCAAAGCTGCAGGATCTCCATGACACAGGACAACAATAGAATATCCAAAAGCAGTCCTGGTAAGGACACAGTATTATATTAATAATGTAGCAGAAGCCAGAGGCCTCAAATCAGACCAATGACTCACTGCAATAAACATTTGCAAGTAAACATGTATAGGAAAAAGGGTATACTGTGGGACATACTGTGACATACTACAGCTTCCACAAGATGTGTTTTTGTTTTGTTTTGTTTTGTTTTGTTCATTTTTGGATGGTTGATTGGTTGGTTGGTTAGTGTTCTAGTGGAGAGGTTGCAGGGCAGAGAGCAGATACAAAGAGACAGGGAAATATGAGAGTTTGGGGTGCATGACGTGAAACTCACAAAGAATAAAAATTACAAAAGAAAAAAAAAAGCCAAGCGATGTGGCACATACCTTTAATCCCAGCACTTGGAAGGCAGATACAGGAGAATCTCTGAGTTTGAGGAAAGCCTGGTCTACAGAGTAAGTTTCAGGACAACCATGGCTGCAGAGAAACTCTGTCCTAGAAAAAAAAATCCTGAAGTAATTCAGAAGAACCATACATCGCCGGGCAGTGGTGGCACATGCCTTTAATCCCAGCACTTGGGAGGCAGAGGCAGGCGGATTTCTGAGTTTGAGGCCAGCCTGGTCTACAGAGTGAGTTCCAGGACAGCCAGGGCTACACAGAGAAACCCTGTCTCGAAAAACCAAAAAAAAGAAGAAGAAGAAGAAGAAGAAGAAGAAGAAGAAGAAGAAGAA
>NW_021604587.1:4372995-4436584 GCF_004785775.1 Grammomys surdaster
AGAAGAAGAAGAAGAAGAAGAAGAAGAAGAAGAAGAAGAAGAAGAACCATACATCAACATAAAGGCTAGAGTCAACATTATATTAAGTGAGGAAAAACTTTCCACTGAAACCATGAAGAGGACAAAGGAGTCAACCATCTCTATCTCCCCTCCTAGTCAATACAACACTGGAAGGCTTGTCTACAGCAGTAAGACAAGTGAAGGAGATGAAAGGCTTACAAGTAGGAAAGAACAATGTCAAAGAATCTACTTGCAGATGATATGATTCTGTACACAAGAGACCTTAAATATTTCACCAGAAAACATTTAGAATAGATACTTTCAACAAGGTGACAAGATACAAAATTGGCATATAAAAATCAGCAGCCTTCCTATACAAGCATACTGAAGAAGAAATCAGCAAAATAATCTCATTCATAATAGCCTGAAAGATAGATAGATAGATAGATAGATAGATAGATAGATAAATAGATAGATAGATAGATAAGTCATAGCATCTCTTCTCAGCAATAGAACACTGACTAAGATACCAAGCATATGGAATACCTCCATGATGAAACTTAAAACACTGAAGAAAGAATTCATGAAGACGGTCGAAGATGAAAAGGTCTCTTAGTTTCATGGCTTAGTAGGAGTAATATTGTAAAAATGGCCATCATATCAAAAACAATCTACAGAATGAATACGATCTCAATCAAAACTGCAGAGATATTTTTCACTGAAATAGAAATAAAATACATTAAAATTCATGCGGAAGCAAAGAAAACAAAAAACAAAATTCCCCAACAGCCAAAGCAATCCTGAGCAAAAACAGCACTGCTCCACAGCGGCTTTCAGACAACGCAAAGTTAAAACACAGATCTACAAACTCGAAACTAGTATTCACGTATTAGAGACAACACTCAACATTTGTATTTCTGAGCCTAGGTTATCTCACTTAGTCCAGTTCCATCCATTTTCTGCACTTTTTATTAATAGCTGAATAAAATTCCATCATGTCTATAGAGGTTAGGAAGCTAGAAATGGCCCATGAGAGGTGACAGGGAAAAGACCTTAATGGGCAAGGAATAGAACACATTTGATGTAAAAGAAAAGGATGAAAATACTACGGGTTAAAGGTTAAGTGAAGGGGGTAGGGGAGAAGGACAATGGGAAGTTGATTAACAAAACTAAAGATATTTGAAAAACCCTTATGGAAGCCTATTACTTTGTAAGCCAAGTAAAAATATAATTAAGAGGCTGGAGAGATGGCCCAGCAGTTAAGAGTGTTTGCTGTTCTTCCAGAAAATCTGAGTTTGGTCCCAAGCACCCACATCAGGCAGTGCATAACTCTAACTCTTCAAATGTCAACTCTGGATGTCCTGATCCCAAGACACAAATATGAATAACCAGGCCAGTATGCCTCTTCCAGAACCCAGCACCCTGTTATAACAGGCTATTAGAAAAGCAATTTAGTTGAGGCATAAAACAAGAACCTCAAAATAGCAATTATGACTATGTTCAGACACCGTAGGGGGCTATGAATAAATGCCTTAATGAAGACTGTGCAGATCTAAAGAAATAGCTATATAAAATAATGAAAAAAATTCAAGACATAACAAAGAAATTAAATCACTAAAGAAAACACAATCTGAAATAAACCTTGAAAGGAAAGATTCAGTATGTCAAACAAAAGCCTCAGAGGTAAGCCTCACCAGCAGATTAAAAGACACAGAAGAAAGAATTTCAAGTCTCGAAGACAAGGTAGAAGATATGGATAGTTCAGTCAAAGAAAATGTTAAATCTTAAACTAACCCTGACAAAAAACATCCAGGATATCTGAGGCATTATTAATGTTATACCTACTTATAGAGGAAAGAGAAGAAACATAGGTCAAAATCACAGAAAATATTTTTTTTAATCATAGAAGGAAATTTCCCCCATCTAAAGAAAGAGGTGTCTATCAAGGTACAGATTCACAACTGGACAACGTACAGAAAGTGAGAGACTTTAGAGGACTCATTCCTAAAATGGATGTCTTTATCAAATCCTTCCCCTCAAGGCTACAGAAGAGCAGGTAGAAAGGTTTTAAGAGTTAGCTCCAAGAAACAGTGTCTTCTAGACACAGCAGGACTGATGCACATATGAACTCAGAGACTGTGACAACATGAACAGGGCCTGCATGGGTTCAAACACGACAAAGTCCCACCATGGAGACGGGAAAGTGAACAAGCAGTCCCGCCCCTATTCAAGAGGCTATTTGCAACTGATATCTGCTGGGAAAGGAAAAATCTTCTCTTCTCTAATTGGGTATATCAACTACATTCCAGGAAGTAGATAGATATATAGCTATAGATAGATATAGATATACATAGATATATAAATAGATAGAGATAGAGATAGATACATATGACAGAGAGTTTTTTTGGTGAGCTTGCCTAAGGAGGTTTCCCTCACACTTACAGATGACAAAAGGTAACACTTTGGCAAGGAAGTGGATCAGGTAATGGTTGTAAGCCCAACTTAAGAGCCACAAAAGAACCACTTGTATGAAAACTCAAAATCCCAATTCTAAGAGTCACCCTTTGATGCTGAAGGCAAAAACAATATCAGCTGGTGACTAATTACATGGGTGTCTTTGGTGAAGGGTGCTGTTCATTACCCCTGCTTCAAGAACAAGATTTGTTTTATGATGAGTTCTATCCCTTAATCATCAGCAGTAGGTCCGAGTCAAATTGTCAGTCAATTTGATCTTCGCTGCAACCAAATGTCTAACAGAACAAACGTGCATAGAGGAAAAGTTTCTGATGGCTCAGAGTTTCGGGCATTTCAGTCTTCTATGTCATGGAGAGCATGGCAGAGTATGGTAGCTCCTAACATGGTTAGAATATTCTCTTATTCCATCTGCACCCCAGCCTATGGGATGCTGCTATCTATATTTACTAAGAGGCCTTTCCCTTACTTACTCATCTCTGGAAAAGACCCTCACACACATACCCAGAGGTGAGCCTTACTAATCTCAATCCAAATAAATAGATGATCAAGATTAGTCATCACAGCTTTAAAGAGATCCAGATCCAGAACCAAGTACTTCCCACTTTCCCACTTTACTCCATTTGAGCTCTTAAGGGACTCACTCCATCAATACCAGCATCCTCAAAGTGATATCAAACTGCCTTGATTAGTCATCAGCACCTTAGCAAAAAATATATTCTGGGCTTGACTTTGAATGTAATAACTATACTGGGGCTCTGGGCATCAAGGGGCAGCGTCTGAACTGAATGTAGCAAGTACTAGGGGAGAAGCAGGGGCAGATGAAGATTCACTCCATTAAGACAGCCTGCCTGGAAAAGAGCAGCAGCCCAGGGTACCAGGCCAGATTCTAATTCAGGGTCTGGTTTTCACTGAGTTGAGTATGTCCAAGGCCTGGAGCAAGGAAATGAGCCTCTCTGAGCTCCAGATTCTCACGTAACTGATGAACAACTTGGCATTTTGCTTAAACAGTACTCAAGTCACAATGCCCCATTTTAAAGAAGATGCCCAACACTGTTTGCAGAGGTGATGGCACATGAGCATGGGATCCTATTCCACTGCTGACAGAGACTGAGATTGGGCACACGGCTCTTGTTTTG
Source organism: Grammomys surdaster (assembly GCF_004785775.1). Taxonomy (NCBI): domain Eukaryota; kingdom Metazoa; phylum Chordata; class Mammalia; order Rodentia; family Muridae; genus Grammomys; species Grammomys surdaster. The sequence continues at coordinate 4,376,607 of NW_021604587.1, forward strand.
CCTTATCTGCATGAACAATGCTTGAAAGCGACACAGGCTCAGTTTATAAGCACAAAATATTACAGAAGCTGCCAGAATGGCCAGCACACAGCCCATGACTTAGAATTACTTTAGAATCCAGATCTTACATGTGCTCCAGTTCCTTCTGTGAGTCTTCCATGGAAATACCCAGCAAGACACAGATGCCCCGTCCGATGGCGCTTATCTGCTCTCCACCAACTACAAGGAACCAAAGTAGAGGAAAGACTTAGGTAGAATCAGGCATCATGAAGCGTCTTTTCAGTCACTTTATAACCATCCTTAACATCACACATCCTTCTTACCACTTCTTTGGCTAAAGTTGGTGAGTGTGTGAGCCCATCCACTCTGGTTTCTTATCTGGAACCCATGGGAGCTGTAAGGTGAATAATCACCTTAATAATAATAAGCTGGGCGTTAGCACCAGAACTTATTTGCAACTTTGGGTACATTGCCTAGAACTTTCCAGTCCCATATATGCATCTGAATACCAGAGACTCAAGTTCAGCAAGATTAATTCTCAGAAAGGAGATCCCTGCTTTTCTTGTAAATCAGCAAAGCTAGTAACTCAAAACATAGACGGCATAGAATGGAAAATGTTCATGGCATAAAAACAAATATGTTTTTCCTGCTTACTACAAAGGCAAATTCATTACCCACAAACACTATGACTTATGTGGTAAGCCTCACCTCAGAAATTGCTGGCATCTCCCAGTGTATTTCTAAAGTGACATTCTAAGCCAATAGCATCTAAATCTTTTTGAATCATGCAGTGTGTCCATAAAAAACAAAATCTCTAAGAACACCATGCTAATATCTGTGTATGTATTTATAGTCAAATGTACTCCCTATTTCTTTTAGCCAATATCTCAAAATTTTGGCACAGTATTTAGACTAACGTTCATCATTATGGCGGGGAAGTTAAACTCATATTTTAAGTGGCAACCTTGATAATTTCCCTCTTTTGCCCAGTCTCATTATATTACTAGTGTTGTTTTTCTTTTTTATTTCATTTTGTACTGACCTAATGTTCCAGGCAGGAACAGAGGAATAAACTCTGCCATTGTGTGTGTGTGGGGGGGGGGGGGGGAGGATGGTAGCTGCTTCTGCTGTGCACTGTGCACTAGAATGAACTCTGCCATCGAGTGTGCGTGTGTGGCTTCTGCTGTGCACTGATATCTGCAAGTATTCCTAACATGGGAGCACATACTAAGCCCCAGCTTCCTCAACTTTCTAATGTAATTATATATGGAATCACATGACCAAAGACAAGGGTTGCAAGAAAAAAAAAACTGGCAAAAATAAAAGGTGTCTGAGTACACAAACACCAAAACTTAAGGCAAAACCAAACACATAATGTGTCCAAGGTGCTCTGCAAGTGCTCATTCATGACACTTCACAATGCCACTTCAATGTAGCCTTGGTTCTGAACACAGAACATACACACATCCACACAACACCAACAAACACTGCCGGAAACAACTCTACTCAGATTTGATACTCTCCCATGTCTCAATTGCAATGTTTTTATAGTACACATCAAGTTTTATGCTCTTTATGCTCAGAAACATCATGGCTTATAAAAAAGAATGGCTTTTAATAGTTCCTACTATTATTCTTTAGCACATAAGTATCAAAGTAATGAGGCAGGCAAGCATAGGGAACAGTTTAGCAAACTGGAACTCCACTTGGATTGGACTTTGCATTCTTCTCTGAGCATTGTACCTAGCAAGCTCTTAGCAGCCTAGGACCCCACCTGCATACACTGCATGTACACCTGGGGTCGGTCTCATTTACATTCTCTGTCATTACATTAATTTGGGTTATTTATTTACATTATTACACCTGGCTGAATTTTTATGTTGACTCATCTACTCATGTGACATGGATGTGTGCATATACTTGTGCCACTGAATGTGGAGGTCAGAGGACAACTTGTAGGAGTTGGTTCTTCTCTCTTCAGGTCCTCAGGCTTGGTGGCAAATGCTTTTAACTGGCTAAGCCATCACATAGGCCCTATATATTCGCTTCAATCAATGGAAATATGTTGTTCTCCTTGGCAACTTCTTGATAATGTCCCATTACTACTCAAACACATCCTGGAACACATCTGGAAACTACAGACAATGGCCCATCTACTCTAGACACTTGACCGTCATTCAAGTCACTCCTTCGCTCTTATCCTGAACTGCCTCATTACCTTAAGCTCACATATGATCAAAGGGCTCCCTAGGGAAACCTCAAGACTGTTAGACACTTCATGCAAGTACCAGCCCAGGGCCACGCACATGCCAAACCTTGGTTTGGCAGGACAGGGTTTCACTATGTAGCTTCAGTCTGCCCTTCAACTCACCAGGTACCCTATGCTGGAGTCAAACCAGAGAACTCCTACCTCTGCCCCCAAGGTGCTGGGATGATAGGAATAGGCCACCATATACAACCAAAGGTATTTTCCAAACTCCAGATCAGCAGGATAGAGAGCTTAAGGAACCAAAGCTCAAAATTTAAATCTGTTGGTGATGACCACATCAAGATTCTCCCCCCAAAAAGCAAAGCCATCTTTCATCAATGAATTTTCCCAGTTTTCATGTGCTCAGTATTTACTGGAATGTTATTAGAGTCCCATAAACTCCAGTCCAATTCTGCTCCTTATTAATCCAGGATGATTTCTAAAACCAAAGATAACAAACAGCTTGCGAATCACTAAGCAGGATTAAAAGGTGGACTCTCGGGTCTAAATGTGTGGTTTGGCTACTTGGTTGGGGAGTCGTCTTGGGTCTAGACTTAAACTCAAAAACATGTATTTGGTCTAAAATGGCTTGAAGAAAAAGATATCCATATTACTTGAGCTGAAACTTTGGTGGGGAGGGTATCATAGGGTCTTCTTTTGTTGTCCAATCTGCTTTGAATTCCTGGGCTCAACGAATCTCTTTTCCCAGGCCCCAAAGCAGCTGTGACTACATGTGCTCACCATGGCAACTGACCTAAAAATGTAGGTCTGCCAATATAAACTTAAAACACAGCTGGGCAGTGGTGGCAGACACCTTTAATCCCAGCACTTGGGAGGCAGAGGCAGGTGGACCTTTAAATTCAAGGCCAGCCTAGTCTAGAGTGAGTTCCAGGCCAGACAAGGCTACACAGAGAAACTCTGTCTCAAAAAAACAAAACAAAAAAACAAAAAACAAAAGAAAACCCCACTAGATAGGTGATGGCTCAGCAGGTGAAGGCACTTGCTGCCAGGCCTAATGCCCTGAGTTGAATCCCAAGGACCCATCTAAACTGGTGACACATCTAAATTGGTCTCTGGCCTGGACACCAGTGTCTTGTGACACACAGAAACACACACGCCAAATAAATAAATGTATTTATTTTTTTAACTTAAAAAAATAAAAGAATGGCACCGGACGTTTCTATTCTTTAACACTCTTCAAATAACTACACTACAGTAGCTGGATCCTGAATATTTCAGCTAGACTCCCACATTCAACTGATGGCTAATGGCTGAACATCCTGGTTCATATTAATTAATGGGAAAGAGAAACACGTCATCTTGAATTCCGTGGTTCTGACCCGTGGCAGAAGCTTCAGAGACCGACATTCAGCTGCAAGGGATGTTCTGCACCTAGTTAGGATGGATGCACGCATTTGCTCACAGCTGTCAGCACTCAAACAATTAGCAATCACTCATCTGTGCATTTTATCAGGAGCCGAGTTCCATTTAAAAAAGAAAAGATATGCAAAAGGAAGGTGTTAAAATGCAACATTTCAGACAGAACGGTGGAAAACGAGGGAGACCGCTCCGGAAATGCTCCCTATGTGTTGTTTGTGCAACAGTGCATTCAACAACGGGCCCTGGGGATGCTCACAGGTTCGGGCACCTTGTCTGTGGGGAACGAACACACACACACACACACACACACACACACACACACACACACAAAGATAATGATGATGAGTATAATGGTGATGACGACGGAGATGAGGTTTTATGTAGCAACGAAAGCACGGAGCCTGAACCCGTGAGCGGCCAGGCACGTGCCGGATCTTCACGGCCACGGCGCTGCCCCGGAGCTGCCCGGCAACTCGGGGCTGCGGGGAACCCTCACACGGAACAGCGGGTCACGGGGGTCAGAGGCTGCTCCTCCCGGGCCCGCCCGACTGACCTGTGACGCTAGCCCGGGTGACGCGCTGCACCACGGCCTTCATGGCGGCGGCTGTAGCGACTGGGACTCGCCGTGTGGTCAGACCTTGCGACTCCGCCAGTGGCTCCTCGGCCGGCGCCCTCTACCGGCAACACCGGAAATGCTCCTCGAGGACCCATTCCACAGAACGGCGTCCCGCCCACGTCGGCCACACCCATCCACCAATTGGCCCCGCCCATGTCAATCACGCTCACCTGTCACCTATTCATAACCTAGCCCATCCGTGGTAGGTCCTGTCCTATCCACCCCGAGCTCCTCCTTAAGCAGTATAGTCCGAAACTGCCAGCCTAGACTACACTATGTCCAGACACACATAAATTTCTGCTCCAGTTTCTTTCTCTTTCAGTTTTACCCTTAGTCTTTTTCCTGCTTTTCTCCCTCTTTTCCAATCCTCCAGTCAGATTTTCCAAAATTTTCTCTTGTTCTATAGTATCAGCAGCAAGCCTGTTGCTAAATACAAAAGGACTTGCTGCTAAAATAGTCACTGAAATACATAACTATTGATTTACCTTAGACATATCACGATAGTAAATACGTATATCAGTCTAGGATTCTAATTCCTTCCTTATACAAATCTAATACTTAGGCCTTTTATAGGGTTGTTGAGAACTTTGAATGGGCTGCAAGAATGCTTAGAAGGCTACAAAGAACTGTATAGCTACTACTGTAGCAAGTTTTCACCACTAAAAAATAACATCTTCACCAGGCACTTGGGAAGCAGAGGCAGGCAGATTTCTGAGTTCGCGGCCAGCCTGGTCTACAGAGTGAGTTCCAGGACAGCCAAGGCTACACAGAGAAACCCTGTCTCGAAAAATAAAAAATAAAAAAGTAGTAATTAATAACATCTTCGTATTCCAGCGGTAGTGCATGTGTTTATAATTAAAACAACAAGGAAGGAGGGGGTGGGGGAGACTGTCCCAGCTACTTGAGATGAAGCAGGAAAATGTTTTAAGTCCATGAGTTCAAGACCACCAATTCGGGCAATGTAATGAGACTTTCCCTTTAAAAAGAAATGGGAATATCAGAAAAAGTTCACCCATTTCAGAATGTCTTTGCTTTGAAAGCCTCTTCCAGGATTAGCAGATTCAGAAAAGTATCAGATAGAAAGCAGTTTGACAGAGTTGTTATTTGGCCCGAATACTCCAAGGAATGGTGGTCTCACATCTGTGATCCAAGCATTCTGGGAGCTGCAATGTGAGGATCACACTGAAGTTCAAGGCCAGCATGGGATACAGAGTAAAACAGTGTCTTAAAAAAAAAAAAAACACAACAACAACAAAAGGCCTAGAAATGTGTGTTGTGGGGTATCCACCAGAGCAGACTACTCAAAGAGGTGTTTAAGCCAGTACAACGTGTTTATTAGCCAGCCGGCAACTACACTGGGTGTTCAGGATTCCATTATAACCCAGACTTCTTCAGAGTGAGCATTTTCTTTTGTTTTGTTTTGTTTTGTTTTGTTTTGTTTGTTTTGTTTTGTTTTTGGAGACAGGGTTTCTCTGTGTAGCCCTGGCTATCCTGGAACTCACTCTGGAGACCAGGCTGGCCTCAAACTCAAAAATCCACCTGCCTCTGCCTCCCAAGTGCTGGGATTAAAGGCATGCGCCACCACTGCCCAGCCAGAGTGAGCATTTAAGCACAAAAAAAAAAAAAAAAAATCCTTGGTTGATATACTTCAGTTAACTAGCAGTTAGGCAACAGCAGAATTACAGAAGTCAAAAAGCAAGGTTAGTACATTTAAGGACTTTCCTACAACTATGGAATTTCATGGACTGGGTCTTCCTTTTCATTTTGGCAAGTGATGCTATTTACATGCTAAGTTTTATGGCCTGAATGGTACTTCTACCATGGAGTCAGTTGTGCTAAGGTCTGGGGGCCTGTTACATTAGGTTTAAATATTAAATAGTGACTGCAAAATTGCATGAGTTAAATTGTCGAAGATACCACCAGCAGCAGCAGCAATAAGATTAATGGACTTCACACGTTTCCAGATATTGAAGGACACAGTGGTAATTCTGCAACAACAAAACTTAACCTGGAGCTAGAAGTGAAGTTCAGTAGGTATAGTACTTTCCTACCATGCAGGAAGCCCTAGGTTCAATCTTCAGTATCATGTAAACCAGGGATGGTAGTGCTTACCTGGAATCCCAGCACTCAGGAGGTAGAGAGGCAGGAGGATCAATTCAATGGTGGAACTATACAATTGAAATGCAGGGTGAATTGCATGAGACACTCTGTATCTAATTGTTTTTTTTAAAAAATCTAAATTAGGAACATTCTATCAAGTAGTCAATTTTTCACATCCAGGGGAAAAGTCTGGCTCAATGGATAAAGGTACTTGCTGGGGTCTGGAGAGATGGCTCAGTAGTTAAGAGCACTGGCTGCTCTTCCAGAGGTTCTGAGTTCAATTTCCAGCAACCACATGGTGGCTCACAACCATTTGTAATGGGATCCCATGTCCTCTTCTAGTGTGTCTGAAGACTGCTACAGTGTATTCATATACATAAAATAAATACATCTTTAAAACTACAGAATGAGTTCCAGGACAGCCAGGACTACACAGAGAAACCCTGTCTCAAAAAAACAAACAAACAAACAAACAAACAAACAAACGGCACTCGCTGCCTTTAATGGCCTGAGTTTTATCCCCAGGCCCTTCCCTGACATCACTAGATGTCCTCTGAGCTCCAAATGCACCCTATGTCACATGGAAATGCATGTTCACAGACATGCACACAAAATAAATAAAATTTGAGAAGGCTGTATTATGCATGAACTTTGGTACATCCTGGCCAGGAAAAAAAGAAAAGGGAGAAAGTTATTATTAGAATAACAATAACTAACTCCCAATAACTCCCTTAGAGTTGGTATGAGCCCACTGATCCAGGAAGCACGGTTTATAATTGTGGTTTCATTACAAATGATTTGTATCAGATTAAAGACCTTTCTCTGAATAACTGATCTACAAATATTATTTTGGGTCTTCCAAATTAAAAAAAAAAAAAAATCTAGCTTGCTGCCAGTACTGTCTACCAGAAAAGGGAATCAAATCCCCTGGGACTCAAGTTACAGATGGTTGTGAGCCCCCATGTGGGTGCTGGGAATTGAACCCAGGTCCTCTAGAAGAGTAGCCAGCATTCTCCAGCATCGAGTCATCTCTCCAGCCCATCATGCTCTATCCGCTCTGTCCTGCTAGGTGCCACATTCCCTTACCTCCCGCCCTTCCTTATTTTTTCTGGAAACATCTAAAGATGGGAGAGGTTTTGTAAGGTACCTGCTGTTGGTTTCCTGAGTGCTAAGGACTTAACCAGTGCTTTGTTTGCACTAAGAAAGCAGTCTACCAAAGGTGCCCTCAGCTCACCCACCCCTTCCTGTTTAGGCTGATTCTTGCCCATTCAGTTCAATGCCTACCACACTGTTCTTATAAATATATTCAATTAGTACCAACTGGCTCTTGGCCTGGGAAGGATATCTCAACAGTTGTGACTCTTATCCTACCATCCTCCCTATGCCTTGCAGGGTCTCAAATAGCTAACACTACCCAGGAGTCCGGGTGTGGTGGCACATGCCTTTAATCCCAGCACTTAGAAGAGAAGCAAGGAGAGCTATTTGAAGCCAGCCTGATCTACATACATATAGAGTTCCAGGATAGCCAGGGCTACATAGGGAAGAATCTATCTCAAAGGCACCAAAAAACAAAACATAACAAAAAAACAAACAAGCAAAAACATTTCACAAGGGTAGAGAGATGGTTCAGAGGTTCAATTCCCAGCGCTCACAGGGCAGCTCACAGCTGTCTGTGATTCTAGTTCCAGAGGATTTGACACCCTCTTCTGACCTCTTTGGACACCAGTCAATCATGGAGAGCACATACATACTTGTTCAGGCAGAAATCCCAAAGAACAGGTGAAGTCTATCTAACTTATAAGTTATATTCTAATTCATAAGTTATCCAGTACCTACTGGTGTCAGGTAGTGGACTGCTTTGGCTTTGAATGCCACATGAGACTGTACTCAATCTAACCTTAGTGGGACAAATAAGTACTGTCTAATAGTAGCATGAAAAATGGTACATAAACTATTTGCCAAAAATTTAATTTATAGAAGCTGAATGTAATTTTCATTATCAGGGCCAGAGAGATCATTCAGTAAGTCACTGTGTTTGATGTTTGACAACATGAGTTTGGATCCCACATAAAAAGTCTGATGCAGAGGCATGTATTAATCCCAGCATTCCTACAGCAGAGACAAAGAGAATCTCCTGAAAGCTTGCAGTACAATTAGCCTGGAGTACACAGGACAGCAACAAAGAGAGATCCTCTTTCAAACAAGGTGGAAGGTTAAGACCAGGACTAACATTTAAAGTTGTCCTGACCTCAATACCCAAGCGTGGCATGTGCCTACCCTCAGGTACAAACGTGTGCCCACAGTAATATTTTTAAGATTTGTTTTTATTGTTTTAAATTATATTCAGGTGTGTACATCTTCAAGCAGAAACGTGCACTTGAGTGCAGGTGCCCACTAGGGCCAATGGCATCAGAACCCCTGGAACTAGAGTCTGTGAATGTGCTGGATGAGGGTGCTGAACTCTGGTCCTCTGGAAGAGCAGCAAGTACTCTGAACTGCTGAGCTATTTCTCCAGCCCCATAAGTAGATTTTTAAAAACTGAAATTTCAGAGGCAGTGAGAGGATTCAGCAGGTGCCTGATGACTTGAGTTTGATCCACACAGTGGAAGGAGACAACCAACTCCTACAAACTGTCCTCTGACCTACACACACACGTACAACACGCATACATGCCTGTGCTCACACACATATTTTTTAAAATTTAATGGCTTTAGATCAACCTTTCAGCCATGGAAACATAAGAGAATTTTACCTCTTGAATTGTGTGTTCAGTACCTTCAAGAAAACATTTGTTGCACATTATTAATGCTTATAGTTTATAAAACTAAATTAAATACATTCTCTCCACAAACATGAAACGGAAATCAAGGCATCTCTCCAAATACTGAGCCAAGTCCTTGTTTCCAGAATTCAGCAGCTGTTCATCCTTGTGGGCCAGGTCCACCAGTCCATGACTTCAGATAGGTCAGGATCATTTGAGTGACTGGAACAGGACTTTCTGAATACTTTATAACTGTTTCCATATAAAACCCTTTAGCAGGCTCGGTCCTTTCTGTTGCTAAATCAGAATCTTCACTTGTAGAAAGAGGTGTTTCATTCCTTGAGCCATCTTGATCTTCACAGCCTTAAAGAAAAAGAAAAGAACCTGAAATTATTAACTTAGACATCAGTCATTAAAGCCTTGGACATAATAAACCAAAGTATGATTATGCCATCAGATGTCTATTGTCGTTATCTTTCTCCAAAAAGAAAAGGCAGAGACAAAAAGGGCAACCATGATAACTGTGTGAACCACAAACCACCTTCATGACCAAGAATTTCCAGCAGTTGTTACACAATGGCTTTATTGAGATACACCTAACATACCATTCAGACTCCTATTACAAGGCACAATTCAGTGGTTTTTAGTCTATTTGGCTTGGGCAACCAGCACCGCATCCGATTTTAGAGGACTTTTAGCCACTCAGAGTTACCTTCCATCCTCTCTATCACTCCGGTCTCAAGCGATTACACCAACTGACTTTCCGGTTTCTTGGATTTCCACCAAGTTATTTGAAGGATCAGGGAGTTTCACACAACAACTGGGATGGTTTCAATACTCCTTGGTTGCTGTTAAGGCCTGAAACTGCTTCCTCTCCGCATGCGACAGAGTCTCAAGGAAATGAGCAGCACCCGGGCTACTGTCCCAGCCTCTGGAATCCACCTAGCACTACATAGGTGAATTCACACGGGGATAGTCTTTATCAATAAGTAAGGTCCAGATGATAATACTTATCAGATCCTGGAATCTTTGCAGATTCCATCACCACAAATTATCTAAGTACCCGCTTGTAGCAGTTTTGTTTAGTACCCCGGGGTTCAAGTACAGAAGGTCGCTTCGGTGACCGGAGCAACGGGTGGGAAGCTGTGGCTACAAGGCCGATCTTGCCGGAGAACCCTACCTGATCGCTTCTGTTTCCGTGTAATGAAAAACACCGAGCCCAGCACCGACCAGGCGCCGACTGCGTAGAGAATAGACATCCGCCGGTACCAGGCCGTAGCATTCTTAACAGGCATGGCTCCATAGGAGAGCCCCAGGGTTCGCGAGGAGGAAGTCTTTCCAGGTGTCCGTAGCCGCCACCAATAGGTCCTAAACCACTTCCTGCTCGGGCCGCGATGCATTTTGGGACTCGTAGTCCACGGTTAATCCTAGCTAGACCAGAGATTTTAGTTAAGGAGACCACAGGTTAGCCGCTCAGCAAGCAGCTGGCAACTGCACTGTGTACTATGTGATGGAAAGCAGCACCCGGAAGTGATTGAAACTTCCTCACTTGCAAAGTTGTAATGCCTGCCCTCCAAATGTCAAACAGTATTTGAAATGGTGTTTACAACTTGCCTCTTTCCTGTATACCTATCTGGAACTCTAGGTCCAATTCTTTGAGGCTTCCTTGGTCCTCTCCCAATTATATCCTGTAGCTCACCATTCCGGCTTATCACTCCATTGGCTTTTATTCTCCCTCACACAAAGGTGCACGCATCTTTAAAAAACTAAAAGCCTTAGATTCCATCGACTGCTTGTCTTATTCATACACTTCTTCGAAGAATAATTTGTCTACACACCAGTAAACTAAACAATCTGAGAGCAAGCCTGAGGTGTTTTTCAGGAGCGGGCTGGCTAACCTACTTTGACTATCTCAAGCTCCTCAAACTTGACTTCTAAAGCAGCTGACACTACTGACCCTGCATACTTCTCTAGTGGCTTCAAAACATTTTCTGTTATCCATGTTTACCCTATAGAAATATATACCTGTATAACATTTAACTCAAAAGGGACTATGTGTTTAAATATAAATGCAAAAATTATAAACCTAAAAGCAACCACACACACACTTAAAAATCTTTGCCATCCGGAATGGGCAAAGATTTCTTTTTCTTTTTTCTTTTTTTTTTTTTTTTTTCAAGACAGGGTTTCTCTGTGTAGCCCGAGCTGTCCTGGAACTCACTCTGTAGACCAGGCTAGCCTCGAACTCTTGAACTCAGAAATCCGCCTGCCTCTGCCTCCCAGTGCTGGGATTAAAGGCAAGGGCAAAGATTTCTTAGGATACAAGAAACATGAACCATATAGTGAAAGCTGATTAACTGAACCTTAGAGTCACAGTTAAGGAAAATGAAAATTTTTGAAGTCAGAGGTTGACATCAGGTGTCTTCCTTACTCACATTCCACCTAATTTTGTGACAGGATCTCTCACCTGTATCTCACTGACTCAGCTAGACTGGCTGACCAGCGAGCAAGCCCCAGGGATCCTGTGTCTCCACTCCCAAGTACTGGGATTACAGGCGCTCACCTCTGTGCCTGGTTTTCATATGGGTGCTGAGGATCAGAGCTCAGGTCCTCCTAATTGTACATCAAGCTCTTTACCTACTAAGCCGTCTCCACAGCCCAGCTGAGAGGCTGGAAGCCTTACTGATGAGATCAGACGATCTATCCTCTTTAAAAGCTGACAGGGTTTTTTTTTTTTCAAGATTTTTCTTTTTATGTGTATAGGTGTGTGAGACTGTATGCCACATATATGTGGGTGTATGTGGAGACTAGAAAAAGGCATCAGATCCCATGGAGCTGGACTTACAGGTGGCTGTGAGTATTCTGACATGGGTACTGGGATCTGAACCCAAAGTTTTAGAGGAATAACAAGCACTCTTGACCTCTAAGCTCTTCCTCCAGCCCCTAAGGTTGAACATAGAACAATCTTACAATCTATTCCATTCTACTCCACTCCTAGTTACTTCCTCAAGAAAAAGGAAAAGCTGCATCCAGGAGACCTATGTACAGTGTTCAGATACATTTTATTCACAGTAACAAAAGGACAAACTATTCAAATATTTGAGTAAAAATTAGATTAATAAGTAGCATACCACTTGACAATATGTAAGAATCTCAGATGGATTAGGCTGAATGAAAAACAAACAAGATAAAAACCCTAAAAATAAACTAAAAATATATTTATAAATAAATATATTTTATATATATATATATATATATATGGAAAAAAGTAGTCAGTAGTCTACAGCCAACACACAGGTTTCACCTAGCAAAACTGATTGAATTATATCCTTAACTGGGTGAAGATAATGTATGTAAAATCTATCTCAATGAAGCTGTAAGGAGCAGAATAATTGTATTATTTCACACTTGCCTCTCTTCCTACTCTCATCAACTGTTCGTTACCTTTAACAACTTGTTAGTCTCTCTAGAGTCTCTGTTGTATACAAATCCAGACTGTCGAGTCGGCCTGCTCAGTACTTTTAGTGTCTGCATCACCCAAGTTCCCTAAAACGTACAGTATTGAACTTATGAATGCTACACTCAAGAAACAAACTTTCTCTTCCTGTTCCCTAATTAAGGCAATGATTGCAAAACTAGCCCTCTCCCCCAGAAATACTGACCCATCCTCACCTGTCATTTCCATACCACCTCTGAACACCCTGCTCAACTTTTCTCTCCCATCCTTCCCACCACTCAAGTCCTAGTTTTTCCCTCCAGAACTGACAGTTTAAACCCCTGCCTGAGGTAAGTGAAGAGACATGCCTTGATTTCAGAGTTCAGAGTCTTCCTGAGGTACACTGGACTCAAGGGTACCCACTTAGCAAGTATTTAACTCTGCACCCCCACAGGAACCCAGAAGTGGGACTGTATGGCCACTGTCTGCTGTACCACTTGGAGGCGCTCTCACCTCATTTTACTGAGAGAATGCCTGGACAAGACAAGAGAGAACACCATATGCTTTCTTCTGTTAATTTGTAACAGATAATAGGTTCAATGAGGAAATTTTAGCTCCGATCTATTTACAGTTTCATGTACTCCTCTATAAGATGTGTCTCCCAACTGTAAATTACATAAAAAAATCCTCCAGAAAAGGGAAATATTCTATAAATTCTTGACACCTAACATGTAACTGTTGCATAGTAAATGTTTCTACAGAACAAATATGAACTCTGAAGGTGGACAACTATCATAAGTTCAGACATCCAATTCACAATTCTCTTTCAGGCTTAACTAAGGACTCCTTTTCTTCCCTTTGGGGCTGGTGAGACTGCTCAGTAGATAGAGTCACATGCCAAGTCTTGATGGTCTGAGTTTTATTCCTGGGACCCACAACATAGAAGGAGAGAACCACCGTCAGCATGCTGTCCCTGACCGCCATGAGCATGAATGTGTGCATGCTCTCTCTTTCTCCCTCCATATCTCACTCATAACACACACACAGGCACACAAGCACACACGCATGCACACACGCATGCACACACACACACACGGACATACAGACACACACACATGCAAGCACACGTGCACACACAAAAGAGACAAAATCTGCACTAGTAATATTTTGGCCAGTACCATCCTCACCCAGATTTATTTCCTTTATGATCTTTAAGACTTCAACAAGCAGCCAAAAGTACAGAAACTCTGACTTTATAGACTCTAAGACATCAAGGTACAAAAGTAAGCAAACATCTACAATCAGCAGAACATGTATGACATATAACTTCATGTATAGGAAAACAGGCAGAGAGAAATACAAATAAATTATAACCTGAAGACATACATATAAAAAATTCCTTGGGTTATTTATTAGAATCTCCCAGAAAGGTGAATGTTGCTAGGACGTTATCAACAATGTGAGCACAATCTGACAGCATGGTCTTCCACTTCCAGGCTGTGCTACCAGCTTAAGAGGCACTGGTCACAGCCAGCTTCTTCAAGTGATCCATGAACACCTGCAGGCTGACATCGTCTGTCAGGATGGGCGCTCCAGTTTCCTGAAATATAACCAGAAAGGCTTACTGACAAAGAACTCAACAGCCACTTAACGAGTCCCAAGCTGCTCAGTGCCTTCTGCCCAGAAACATTCACAGGCATCACCTTTGTCTTTCACCTGTGGTGTGCCTAGCTAACACTACTCATCAGAAGCATGCTTTCCTTTAAACCCTTTCCTGAGATCTGCCCACTGCTGAGAGGGTAAGTATATAACTTTGTACTTCATCCCCTCTCTGAGTCCTACAGACCTGTTTGAAATCATATGAAGCTCCTCTCCAGTTGTGAAACCTCCAACCCTGTAACCAGCCCCTCATGGAGCATATCAAGGCCAGCACCACACCTATCTCTGAAGTGCTCTAACAGAAAGGTGTCACAGGCAAGTGAATGATACAACATCAGATGCTATTTGTAATATCAGAACATGTTTATGAATTAACTAAAGTTCCAAGGGAAAAGACTGGGGAAAATCACAGTTTGTAGGAAGATATCAAATTTATAAAGAACTAACATATGTACATGCCTAAAATATTCTAGTACCTAGAAGGTACTAGAAATAGTGATATGGGTAATTTATCTCTTTCCTAAAATTCAGTAACCATGAGCACAAAAGTATGGTGACAGAAGTATGACAATCTCAAAGGTCCAAACAATTACAAAGCCAAAGTCACAGAAGAGCCAAAGAACATATTTCTAAAAAGCAATGGCTTTATTAATGTCAGGTAAGGTAAATGTTATTACAGAGAAAGTTATTAGATACACAGAAGGACAACCCACTATGAAAACATAATTCTAAGTATGTACACAGCAAACAGGGCCATAAGGCACATGAGGAAGGAACTAATGAAAGCACGGAGGAGGAGGAGATAAAGGGAAAGCTGGAGCTAGAAAGCCCATCCACACACTAGCAGAATGACAAATAGCTGGTAAGGATATATGAGAACGCAGCGATGCCACACCAACTGTGACCAGACTGAACTAACAGTGACAGAATATGCTAAATAGCTGCACAACACACGTTCTTTTCAAGTGACTCTGGAATGTAATACAAAACGGATTATGTCCCCAGATCATAAAACAAACTTCAACAAATGTAAAAGAACTTAAATCAAACAAAGTATGTTTCCAACCAAAATGGAATCTACACAGAAATCAGTAACAAGTAACAAGGAAAACTCTGCATAGTTGGAAAGCAAGCAACACAGCAAGACACAGCAGCCGCAGTGCTGACAGGGAGCAGCAGACACAAGAAAGGAGAAGAGCGTCACACTGGCAGCCACCTATTTATTCATTCACTAATCACCTACTTATTTGTTTGTTTATTTTCCGGTGTATAGGTGTTTTACCTGCATGCATGTCTGTGTGCCTTGTGCATGCAGTGCCTTTGGAGGCCAGAAGAGGGCACTGGATCCCATAGGACTGGAGTTAAGGATAGTTGTGACCACCATATGGGTGCTAGGAACCAACTGGGATTCTCCTGAAGGGCAGCCAGTGCTCTTCACCACTGAGCCGCCTCTCCAGGCCCACACACCTATCACCAGAAGAAAAGAACTCTATCACCAGAAGAAAAGAACTCTAAAGGAAACAGAAGACAGCAGCAGAACACAAGTCAGCTAGGCTGAAAACAGGGATGATGGAGAAAATCAGGGAAATGAAGCACTGGTACCTTTAAAGAAAAGTAAACTTCCAAACGCTAGCAGGCCAGGGGAAGGAGGCAAAGGTGACTAAAGTAATGAATGAAGCTGGAATATGGCCACAGAGTCTATGGACAACTAAAGAATAATGTGTGTGTGTGTGTGTGTGTGTGTGGTGTGTGGTGTGGTGTGTGTGTGCATGTGTGTGTTTGACAGCCTAACAAAAATGATTCCTCAAAGCATACAACTGCCAAATTACTCAATATGGACAATATAATTTGAAGGCCCTGTCACTATTACAGAAAGTGAATTAGGAATCTAAAAGATATCTCTAAGTTTTGATGGTTTTACTGCAAAATTCTAGTAAATTTCTCAGGAGTTAGCCCCAGCATGATGGCACATGACTTGACTCACAGGAACACTGAGCAGATTACTAAGTGGCAAATGTTAAGATGTGGCAGGTAGCAATGGTTATGAAAGACAATATGAGAAATCACCTTAGTGATGGAAATGTCTACATCATTGATGATATCCTGACCATGATACTGAATTCTTTTTTTTTTTTTTTTTTTTTTTTTTTCCAGAAAGTAGCTATTAGTTTAAAAATTAGTTTCAGGGGATCTCTTTGTATAATTATGATCTGATTTTTCTTTTTTGTTTTTAGACGGAGTCTCAGTTTGTAGCCCTGGCTGGCCTAGAACTCAGAGATCTACTTGCCCCTGCCTGCAGAGTGCTGGGATTAAAAACATGTGCCAACCATGTTCAAGTTTTCGTATTATTTCTTGTAACTGCAGATAAAATTACAATTATCTCAAAAGCCGACTTTAATTTAAAAACATTTTAAAGAAATGAAAAAGAAAGAAATGTGGGGAATTAAGGAACGGAGTCAGGCTGACTGTGACCAGAAGAAGGTAGATCATAGGGAGTAGGAGATGCTGCATAGACAGGAGACAGAGCGTGAGGCCATGCTCCGTGTGCACAAGGAGAGCTGCATAGAGGCCATGGCGGTGCCTTTTACCCCTAGCATACTCAGCTGCTTGCAGGAGACCCACATACGTAGTACCCCACTCGCAACACAAGTATGTTACTTAAAGCCCACATCCCCTACAAAACTCCAAGTCATTCTGTCCCTGAACCGAAACAGGTCCAATTTATAGGCCTTAAAGAAGAGTAGATGGGCCTTCTCCCCAAATACCCAACAAGTCTTACCTGTCCCCAAGCATACAGGTTATTGTGTGTCTGAGATGGGTTAACTTTAGACAACAGGAATCGAGCCTTTAAAAGAAAAAATTTCAAAAATTAAAAATAGTATTAGTGTTCAAAAAAGTCAAGATTTTATATTTCTTTATTTAAATTCGGGATTTTGTTTTTGTTTTTGTTTTTTGGTTTCTTTGTTTGTTTTTAAGAAATCTATTGCTTCTATCTTAAGCCCAGGTTCCCCACCTACAAATGATCCAGAAATATTGATAATCTTATACTTTTTTATTAGTACGTTAATTTAACAAGTCACCACTAGGCATGAAAAGGCGCATGTCAGAGGTAGACGCATGAGGATCGCAAGTCGGAGACCACCCTGCACTACACCGTGAGCCTCAGGGCAGCCTGGGAGTGAAACAAACAGCTGAGACCAAACTCATAGCTGAAAGACAACCTGTATGGAAATGTATACCAACACATAAAACCGTAACTAGCCTATTTACATTAATAGACACAAAATAGGTCATGAAACAACAACAAAAAAAATCCATTACAGGCCTCACCCACCTGACTGCCACCATGCTCTGTGTTGATATACCGTGGCATTGGGAAGCGTGCTTGCAGGATTTCTTGGGCATCATCCAGTGGTGCCTGCAGAAGGTGCTTGAAGTTTTCATACTCAGGCATGTCCTGGTATCCAGCTTTCCGCCACTGGGCTATGGTCTACATCAAAACAAATCAACCAAAACTGCTGTTGAGGCACTGAGAACAGACTTCACTAACACTTGAGACATTTTTCCACTAGCACCATCCAAAGCAGGTGAAAAAGTCTGTAACAGTTGGCATTAACTGTCCACCTGACTAATTCTAGGATCATCTGAAGACTGGCCTCTAGGCATCAAGCCTGATGACTGAAATTTGACACCAGGACTCAGTGGTGGATGAAGAAAACAGCCTGCTACAAGGTGTCCTCTGACCATGTTCACTTGGAATGTAACTGCTCCAGGACCAAGATGGTGGAAAGACAGAAATGAGTCCCCCAAGCTGTACCATAGTCATATAGATTCACAAACATACACACACAATAAAATGAAGTAAATAGCAGGAAAAAAAATAATAAACTGATGACATCATCTTACCTCACCAAGGTAAATGACAATTTGGAAGAAAGTATCCATCAGCAGAATTCTGTCAGCTAGAATGCTACTGCTGTCCAGGAGTACAGGCTATGGAAATAGACAAACAGCACTGGTCTTCCCTCTACACAGCTGTCCCTCCAACCCCATATGTACAAGCCTACAAAACAGCTAGGAAGCCATTTGCAAATGGTTCCAGCACAGGCTTCCCCTCTTCACACACTGCTACCTTCCACCCCCCAAACTGGTAACTAGTAGCTCTAAATCTGTTTTGTAAAAGAAACAAGCCACTACACTCCATCTACTGGGAATAGAAACTGATGCTATCTGTGGCCCAAAAACTAGAACATCATCCTGAGCTTTCTCTGTTTTGTGCAAGAACTACTCTTAACCATCTCTCAAGTTTCATGCAGCTACAGGGAAGGCTATCTGAAACACAGAATTTAATGCAACTTTTTAAAGTTTACCACAAAACATATTTCATTGTGATTTTTTATTTCAATAATAAAAAGTAACTTGTACTCATTTCAGAAATTCTGTAGCTGAAAACAAGAAATGCTCATCTTCTGGTTCATTTCCATACTCTTTATTTTTATAGGCTTCTAGTATATGTAGCTTAGAATTTATTCTGATGTTATCTCTTTTCAGTTTAAAACCTTTATTGGCTTTATTTGCAAGTTGGGCAACACTGCAATCCGTAAGGTTTACGGTGTTTTCTCTGGTCCACTTGCCTCACCCACAGCTCTGAGTGGAGCCTGCTAGAGCCAGAGCAATCTGTCTCACTGTGTGCCAGCGACTCACCCCTCAAGCATCTTTTCACTTCCTCCTCTCTGTTACTGAATTCCACTCTTGTACCTGTCTCTGATGGTAAGTTTTACTTCTCCTGCTCAAACACTGCTCTGTTCGGTTTTAAGGCTGTTGTCTTTCTCCAGACTGTCACAGAGTAGTCTTTACTATACTAAAAAGTTCCTACTTTGATTTATTTTTACCATGTAACATTTTAACATTTTACTGTTTTATGTAAGTTATGTGACTATTTCTTAGAATACTTAACTATCTTCCTTCTACTGAGGATGAGGATTTACAATGATTCCTTTTCTCTTCCAGTGTTAGAACCTGCGCCTCATGCATCCAAGGCCAGCTCTCTACCAACCCCGAATTCTCTTGTAGTAGTTCATTTTCTGTTTCTTCCTATAAACTTTTTTTGTATTCATAGTTATATTTCTCTCAGATACTTCACATGGGTTGAAATTACTGTGCAAAGCATGCAAACTCATAACACTGTGGTTTTTAAGGGTTTTTTTTTGTTTTGTTTTGACTGAGTTTGGTTTGGGATTTTTGTTGTTGTTGTTTATTCTTACTTTCCACACAGCCACACAAAATGCTTTATCTTTTGACTTTTCCTATTTTTTTTAAATTTTCATAAACAATATAAAGTTACTAAAAACTCAACATTTTGTTTACCATTCTGCCCTAAGACTACATTTGATAAAGGAAAAATACAAAACCAAAACCCCTCGTGATTAGGTCATGACATTCTGAGAAAAGTATGTATGTCTGGCCTTACCTCTGGTGGTCCATGGAAGGAGTAAGAATAGAGAATGGGCTGGATCATGATAAGGGACTGAGTCAGATCCTGCCGGGCAAAATGGTGTCTATAATAGGAAGACTCATCAGGACTGTTGTTAAACACTTGAAGAAATGGAGATCTTCTCAGATGGAACATGAACTGCATTTGCAAAAACAAAAGAAAGAGTCAAATGAATACATCTGTGATGCTGGACACTCGGAACCAATCTGCTCTGGATCTCTAAAACATGAGCATGAACTCAGAAAAAAATCTGTGGGTTCACAGAGACACAAAGAAGGTGCAGCAGAGCTGGCAGAAGAGGGAAATAATGCCTTTTACTGGGCACACAATACAAGGTGGGTTTTGCTTGCTTTGTGACATAATGATCTTGTGTATCTGGCCTCAAATCTGAGACCCTCCTGCCTTTTTAGTCCAAGTGTTGGAACTAAAAGTGTGTGTCACCACACTGGGCTCAGTGTTGTGATAACAATACTGTGCACTGTGTAAAGATTGTCTCTGTATTACCCAAATGCTGATTTATGTGCCCTAGAGAGTTGAGTACAGAGTGGTCTTTAGTATTGTTATTCATATGGCTATATCATAGTTTGTAAACAATCCATCTCTCACATTCTGATTGATTTAATAAAAAGCTGATGGCCCATAGCAAAGGAAGGTGGGACTTCTGGTAAGAGAGGAACTCTGGGAGAGAGTCCGGCTTGGGAAGGGAGGATTCAAGATAGACATAAGGAAGAAGCAGGCCTGGACTTAAGGAGAGGTAACTAACGAGCCACATGGCAGAACTTAAATAGAACAGAGGAGTTAAGTTATCTGAGCTAGCGAGGAACCAGCCTAGCTATAAGGCCTAGACATGCATAAATAAATATGTGTCCATGTCATTATTTGGGAGCTGACAGTCCCAAAAAACTCTCGTTATAGGTCAGTTAGATAAAAAAAATTATAGAAATCTGGTGCCCAAGAATGTGAATGTATTTAATACCACACAATTATAAGTATTTCAAACGGGTTAAGAGGACAAATTTGAGGCTACAGAGTTGCTGCTCCTGCAAAGGATGTAAATTCAGCTCCCAGCACCCAAATCAAGGGGCTTACAACTACCCATAATTCCAGCTCCAGGGGATCCACTGCCCTCCCTGAAAGCACTGTACTCTATGTCCATAACTACACATAAGCTTCCACACAAAGTTAAATCTTTTTTTTTGAGTTACTTATTATTTAATTTTATGTATATGAGTACCCTGTAGCTGTCTTCAGACACACCAGAAGAGGGCATCGGATCCCATTATAGATGGTTGTGAACCACCACGTGGTTGCTGAATTGAACCCAGGACCTCTGGAAAAGAAGCCAGTGCTCTTAACCACTGAGCCATCTCTCCAGTCCCTAAATCTTTTTGTTTTTTTTTTTTTAAAGTAAGTTTTGGCCTGCATGTGGTATATGTGTATACCCATATGTGTGGACAAACAATTGTGTATATGTACCTGTGTTATATAGATGTGGAAACCTCAAGTTATGTCCTGTGTCTTTCTCTGTTGGCACTCTCTGTTTTTACTTACTGAGGCAGGGTCTCTCATTTGAACCAAGAACTTGCCAACAGGCTACCCTAGTTAGCCAGCTTGTCCTGGAGATCCTGTCTCTGACTCTGGAGCACTGAGATTTCCTTTTGTTTTTAATTTATTTTTTTATTTTTTATTTCATGTGCACTGGTTGGTGTTTTGCCTGCATGTTTGTTGTCAAGGAGTCAGATCCTCTGGAACTGGAGTTACAGACAGGGTGTCATGTGGATGTTGGAAACTGAATCTGGGTCCTCTGGAAGAGCAGTCAGTACTCTTAACTGCTTGGCCATCTCTTCAACCCCTTAAAGATTTATATTTGACTAGGGGAGCAGGGGATGATCATGAGAGTGCAGGTGCACTCAGAGGCCAGGCGTCAGATCTCCTGAAGCTGGAGTTACCAGTAATTGTGAGCAACCTGGCATAGTCCTGAGAACTGAACTCAGACCCTCTGCAAAGAATAGTATAATAGTATACACTCTTAACAACTGGCCATCTCCCTAGCCCTTCCAGGCAAGGCTTTTTTTCTTTGTTTTATTTTTTAAGACAGTTTTGTGTGTGTGTAGTCTTGGCTGTCCTAGAACTAGCTCTACAGACCAAGCTGGCTTCGAACTCACAGAGATCTGCCTGCCTCTGCTTCCCAAATGCTGGGATCAAAGTCGTACCACCAACTCCTGGCCCAGATAAAATTTTTAAGATTTATTTTATTTTTATTTTATGTGTGTGTGCCTGTGTGATTTTATGTCACATGTGGGCACACAATTAGGCTACAGTAAGATGTTGGGTCTTAGGGTTAAAGCTACAGGTGGTTTGAGCCACTAAGTATAGGTTCTGGGAACCCAATTTAGATCTTTGAAAGAGCAGCAACCACTCTATTTCTGAGCCATTTATCCAGCCCCAGCTAAAATTATTTTGTTTGTGTTTGGTTTGGTTTTTAAAGAGCTCCCACATGAAGGAGCACAATCTGGAAGACACTGGTTGTGAAGGTTTTTACGACTTCGTCTATGAAGCATTCTAAGGCAGCAGTCAGGAGCCAAAGAGCCTAGGTCAGAGTCCTACTCAGCCAGTCAGCAGTGGAGGTGACTTTGGGGAAGCTACTTTCTTTTTGGTGCTTCAGTTTCCTTACCTGTAAACTATAGAGTTAGGTTTATTCTCAAGTGCTTATTCTGCAAATGGGAATGGCTGTCATGGTTTATTACTAAAAACTTTAATTTAATATTTGGACTCTTAGGATGCGTCTACTTCTAGAGACATTTTAGAGTTGTCTGCCCTGCCATCAGGGTCATCACTGTTGTCCTCTCTGCAGATCTGACCCTTATTCTACCCTGCAAGCATGTCCTGAGCTCTCTCCCAGACACGCCTGCTGCTCCTCTTCTCCTTTTCCTGTGGTCCTCCTGTCTCTCAAACCCCACAGCTTCATCCTCCTCTCCGAATACAGTGGGACTCCCTTACACTGTGCCTCAAACCTCCAAGCCTCAACTGGGCTTTTTTTTTTCCCCAGACCTATTTTCTTTGGGAACAGATATTCTTTCTCTTGAGTAAGTCCCTGGAGAGTACAGGACCTCTCCAGCACTGGGACCCTGGAGGGTGGAGATTCTGGTGGAATCCAGTGGATCCAGGTGGTGGGAATACCCAGAGAAGCTTCAGATAGATCTGTCTGCTTTTCAGATTGGCTTTTGAGGGAGAGTAGTCTACGGAAGGAAAGGATTTCACAGCTTTAAAGAAATTTCAAATCACTACTCTTCCAACTCTTCCCTTCTAAAGATGAGGTAACAAAGACTCACAGAGGTCTCAGACATCACCTAAGAGCAGCAGCAGCAGAGCCTGTGCTGACTCTCCACCCTGACTGGCCAGCCCAGAGCTCTTCCACACTAATCACCAACTGCCCAGATACAAGCACCTGAAAGTCCCAGGACCCAGATATTGGCTGCTTACACATACAAAGCACTACTTGGTTGGCATTAACAGAGGTTCAGAGAGATGGGATAGCCTGTTTCTATATTCAGTCTCGAACCATAAGTCTTCCTTTTCTACCTAACATGAAAAGTTAAGTTTTAATGTTTCATTCTTCTGTAATTATCTTTAAAAGCATATTTCTTACCTGAGGATACAGAGAAAAGGAGTCTGACAATCTGAAAGACGTGGGGTCTTCTTTGTTATACTGCCCAAACTTCTGACACTGTTGAAAGAAAAGAAAGAAAGAGTCTAAGTTAGTGTCACCTAGAAAAGTCCCAGACCAAGGCTGGAAAAATGGCTGAGAGGTTAAGAGCACTGGCTGCTCTTCCAGCAGACCTAGGTTCAATTCAGCACCCACATGGCAGCTGACAACTGTCTGTAATTTCATTTCCAAGGGCTCCAACATTATCACACAAACATACATGCAGGTAAAACACAGATGCAAATAAAATAAACTATAAGAAAAGTCTCAGACAAAAGAGCTATGTAGTATGCTACTTCTCATGAATTCTAGACTAGCTCTCAGGCACAAAGAGTAGACATATCACCAGGTCTTGTTAAAACACAGATTTTGCATGCTCAAGGCCCTGAACTTATCCCCAGAGTTTGAAGGGGTTAGGTCTTCTCTGGGTGTGTCCAACACCTGGATCCACTGGATTCCACCAGAGCCACCACCCTCCAGGGTCCCTGCGTTGGAACTGAACTCAGGTCCACTGGAAGACCAATACATACTCCTAGCTATTGAGCAATCTCTCCCATCATACTTTTTTATTTTGATTTTATATATTTGTTTCATAGGGTTTCAGCAGTTCCTTCAGCTCTTTCTTTCCTTCTTCCAAAATAGTCACTCCATTCCTATTAGCACTGCCCTGTCTCAGCTACTGCCGTCATGCTAGAAACCTTTCCCCTGTAATCTCCTTACACAATGATGCTACTTGCAAACACAAGCACCATGCCTATCTTATTCCCTTCTTAAGAATTACATGCAAGGCGCTCAAGAGACGGCACAGGAGTTAAGAGCACCCGTTGCTCTTGCAGACGACCAGGGTTCAGTTCCTAGTATGCAGAAGGTGGCTAACAATCATTCATCCATTAAGTCCAGTTTTGTGAAATCCAACCCTTCTTCTGATGTCCACAGGCACAAGGCACACATGTGGTGGAAATATTCATACATAAAAATCTAAGGAAAGGAAAATATATATACATATAAATCTAAAAGAAAAAATTTTAAGAAAAAAAATTACATGTAAGTCTCTCCTTAAAGTTAAGAGAGAAATATACTCAAGGCTCTCCCCTGCCTCTGCTTCCAGCTCCCAGCCTGCTCTCCTGTGACGGCACCTTCCTCTCACCATAGCAGAAGGTCAGAGCTGCTGCCGCCTCCACGAGCTGCCTCATGCTGGGCCCTACTGACCAGACTTTGCCTTCTCTCCTATTATGCCATTTATAAGAGGATCTAATTCAAGACCAACTTCCCACATGAAGCCTTTGCCAGCCCTTAAAATTGGTCATCTGAGAACACATTGTCTGAAACACTGACACTCCCAGATTAGTAAGTTTATAAGATGCAGATAAGGGCAAATGTGGAACTGAGACATTTAACACACCTCCTTCCCAGGCTTTGGATCATAAACACAAGCTGAGAATCTGCAAGAAGGGAAGGTTACATGGTGGGTCAGTTAGCTATTTATTGCCCATTTGGCTCCAACTCGCCCTTTGTCTATGACATGGATGCAGTCCTTAAACTGCTTGGCCAGCTCCTGTGACACAGAGCTTTGCCAACAGAGGACAATAGAGTTAAGGTGAGCTGCAGGGTCCTAGTGTGCTTGTGGATTCCATGGGGCTGAGATGCTAGAGCACACCCAGGCAATTGAGATCCCAGCCCTTGTATGCTTCAGGTGAAAATTTCCCTTGGGAACAGCTTTTCCCAGCTCCCAGGATGGTAGATTTCATCTAATTCTAATGAGTTTCTAGCACATTCCTTGGGTACAACACCATTACAATCTGTCAAAGACTCACTGAGCTATGGCTATGTTCTAGCTAGGTCTGATCAGCCCTGCGGGAGAGGGCCTCGTCCTTTTGTTCTCTGTCTCAGCCCTAGAAGTAGAAGCCATGTCTTCTATTTGCTAGTTATCTATGTAGCTCTGGCTGTCCTGGAACTTGCTTTGTAGACCAGGCTAGCCTTGAACTCACAGAGATCTGCCTGCCTCTGCCTCCTGAGTGGTGGGACTAACGGCATGCGCCACCACAGCCAGCACTCCTCACTTGACAGTCAATCCTTCTTTAGTCAACAGCCTGCCTGCCTGCCTTTCCTGGAACCCAGGGCTTTACATTTGCTAGACAAGCTCTGCACCACTGATCTAGACCCTCAACCCCTCTGGGATTTAATATAACTTTCTCCCTTTTAAATGATTATTTGGGCTTACTTGGGTTAATGTTTTGTTTTTCAGACTCAACAAGGTCTCAATATGTAGTTCATACTGGTCTCAAGCTAGTGGCCCTTCCTGCCTCTACCTCCCCAGTTCAGAGACTGTAGTCTGACACAGCCACACTTGGCTTCTTCTGTCTGTTTTCTCTTTCCTAATCAGACCTGGATAAATATATAAAGTATTTCTCTGACCTCGGTGTGCCTGGACTCGATCTCCTAGAATACAGGGACATAGCAACCAGCAGCAACCTCTATTAGCTGTTAGCACACAGATTTGTGCCACTCCCCAAATGTCCACGTTGTTTCTTACACGCTGTAGTCAGCCCTCAAATGAAAATGTATCTTTAACACTTCTTTCATAACTAGTGTTTGGCCTAAAGTGAGCAACTGTTAAATTCTTGCTGTTTGACTACTTAAAGTAATAGGGTTTGGACTGGAAAGAGGTCTCAGTGGTCAAGTATCCTTGCAGAGGCCTGGGTGCATTTCCCAGCACCAACACAGCAGTTCACAACCTCCCTGAACTTCAGTTCCAAGGGGATCCAACCCTCTTCTTACCTCCACAGGTCCCTACACACACTTGGTGCTCACACATGCATTCTAGCATGTGCACATACAAGTAAGTAAATAAATACTTGTAAAACGTAAACTGTAATAGGCTTAAGTGGGAGTTTTCTTTTCAAAGGTAGAAGAGACACAGACTAAACTCAATGCATTGTTCCCATCTTACCAGTCTGATGAGCTGTCGGTCCAGCCACCGGAGCACGTCAGGCCCCTCCTCTGACTCTGCGCGGAACACTCCAAGCCGTGCCATCAAGACTGCTGCAGCCTCCTGGTCAAATGCTGCTTCTATGTGCCTCAGCTGACTCTGTGCATCTGCCCAACTGACAACCAGAGTTAGCACCACACTTCTGACTAGGAACTACCAAGGCGAGACCTCAGCACAGAGATCCCATTCCCTTGTCCAAGAAAAGGTTGCCCTGTATTTTTGTTAAGGAAGTCTGACAGTCATTTCAGCCACCCACAGGTGCTGGCTGAAGGCTAAAAGCACAACAGAAGAACTTTCCCATAATCCACCAGATGCAACAGTAGACACCCAAAAGGTAAGCCTTAATTCAGACTGCCTTCTTCCAAGTCAATTCTTATAAAAATCTAAGCATTTACAACTTTACAAAATTACTTCCTAGTATCCACCTCCTTGGAAAAATGAGTTAAGACCATGTCTAAGAGTTTTTCAGGTGAGTAAAAATGGAAAGAGCTAAAAGATCATCAGGGAAGAAAAGCAGATCCAAAAGACATAATTATCCTGCAAACCAATGAAGAAAAGTGCTCTCACTTTACATATCTAGACACGGAGGCACATGCATGTAAGCCCAGAACTTTAGAGGTGGAGGCAGAAAGATAAGGACTTCCAGGTCATACTCAGCTACACAGTGAGTTCAAGGTCAGCCTAAGGAGATGGTGGGGGGTGGAGAAGGAAGGGAGGGAAGAAAAAGAAAGAAAAGGTTTTATAAACAACAGCAAAGACTCTGAGAAGATCAGCTCTGTCAACGTGACACACTTAGAATCAGCTAGGAAGAGAGTATCATCCAGGGACGGCTTAGAGCAGGTTGCCATGCTGAGGGCATCCATGCTATGAGGGATTTTTTTTTATATATCTTTTCCTCCTTTTTCTTTTTTTTAAAGATTTATTATGTTTACGTGTGTGTGCAAGTGTCCTTTCAAATTAAGAAAAGGGAGTTGGGTGTCTGACACTGTTACAGGCAGTTGTGGAGCAAGCAGCACGGGTGCTAGGAACCCAACTCCAGCCCTCCGCAAGAGGCAAGTGGTATTAACTACAGAGTGTCTCTCAGCTATCTCATCGCTCTAAGCTACATTTTTTTCTTCACTGGGGCGGGAAGGCCCAGCCGACTGTGGGTGATAGCATTCCCTGGGTTTGGGTCCTAGACTGTGGAAGAGTGGAAGACATGGTTGAAGAGTAGGCACATAGTTATTCTCACTCTAGGATCAACTGCAGATGTGATCAGCTCTCTCAAGCTTCTACCACCAAGACTTCCCCTCTATAATGAACTATAACCTGGACTTGTAAGCTAAAATAAACCCTTTCTCCCCTACATTGCTTTTAGTAGGGGTACTTTATCACAGCCCAAGAAATGAACCAGAACAGGCTCAATCACAGAAGAGATAGTGTGAAATAGCAACTCATTGATAAATGGGGAAATTTAAATGAAAATTAGACATTACTATTGTATTTAAATATTAATATCATCCACTATTAATGAGGTAGCAAGTATTCTCCTTACCATACTGAGAGGAGAACAAATCACTTAGGATAGCAGTTTTGCAGTATCTAAAATTTCAACTCTATGAAATGAATGACAAGAAATATGTTTGGGGCTGAAGCTGTAGCTCCATGGTAAAGTGAGAGAGCATGAGAGCTGGGCCCTGGTTCAGTCTCTAACAATGTGGAAGATAATATCACCAGAGAGGGGGCTGGGTATATCTGCATGTACAAATACCTAAAAATAAAATATAAAAAGCAGCACTACTGGAGAAGCACCTGCAGTCCCTTTAACAACAGCAGCAGCTCATATAAACTGTGCAATAGTATGTGACCCCTGAAATAAACAAGGTGAGCCACACACACCAGAGATAAACACACACAGATATAAGTACACAGACATAAGAAATAAGCTGTCATACACATATGGTAGAAACAACACAGACGTGGGAGTGTGCAGTAAAATTACATAGACTTAACTCTGGGAAGGGTAAGTAAAGACACACATAAGTAAGTAGCTATTTCTCACTATCTACTGGGGACAGATTCCAGGACCACCCTCCCTCAGACATAATGTCACTGATATAAAGTGGCATAGTTCACCTGGGCATGGTAGAGCATATCTTTAGTCCCACCACTCAGGAGGCAGAGACAGGCAGAGCTCTGTGATTTCAAGGCCAGCCTGGTCTACATAGTAAGTTCCAGGCCAGCCAGGGTTACATAGTAAGATCCTATCTCTAAAATTAAATAAATAAATATAGATATAATGTCATGGTATTTGTAAATATCTCAATAGACTGTACTACATACACTCACTCATCTCTACATTACCATTGACAATGTAAATGCCTTATAAATAGCTATTATACTATATTGTTTATGGAATTTTTTTTAAAGTCCCTACATTTTCAATACAGATGTAATGTCAAACAGTATTTTCCATTCCGGTTTGGCTAAATTTAAAGGTTATGAAACAGATGGATACAGAGGGGCAACTGTACTTATGTTCTGTTTACATCTTTAACAGGATGCATGATTTATTTATCTAGCAAATAAAACAATAAAAAATAATATTTAATGAAATATATTCCTACTGAAAGCTGATTCTTTTTGGTAAGTGTGTAAAGGTTCACTTGGGTTAATCAAGAATGGTTGATCCATGAGTGAGTGAGGTACTGGAAGAACCATCTAAGGATAAACTCAAAGTAGTCAAAATGCTCACAGGAAACCCATCGGCCTTGGTCAAGAAGAAAGGGACAAGACACTCACTTTCGGGCAATGGTGGTCACTCGGATGCGCTTCTGAGTGCTGGAATGCTGATACTGTGTGACAAACTGGATGGCACCTCTGCCTCCCTGGGGAATCGGGGCATTGTGCTGCAGGGTGAGAGGCCACACATCTGGTTACTGTCTGAGGCATGACTTAAATATGCTCTACCTTCTAAAGCACTGAGGTAAGGTTCTCGGTACATTTTCAATGGCACACTTAGGACCTGCATGTCCTATGGTATCATTGTATATAATAACTCTTATCTAAAAGGCAGAGGGGAGGGGGAGGAGGAGAAACATTAGCACATTCAAATGAACTGGAGCTGGGTATGTAGCTCAGTGAGAGATCATGTGCATGTAATACATGAGGCCTTGGGTTCAGTCCCCAGTATCAGAAGGAATAAAAGTAAACTCTAGTTAATGAATTGCTGCTGAACTATTTAGAGATGAAAACCACAGATGACTGCAAGTTGCTCTGAAACATCAAAAATAAGCATACCTGTGATCCCATCAGAAGCGCAAAGCCACCCTGGTCTACAAGACACCCTGTCTCATCTCCCCTCCATCCACAAAAGCATACAAAATAAAATGGAAACATTTAATAACATAACTATAGAAAAATAGATTATAGAATCTAAATAATAGTTATGCAGGTGTTAGGTGTACAAGTCTATCAACTATTCTGTATATTTGTAATTTTTTATAACAATATATTGGGAAAAGACTGATTCCCTCAAAAATTCATGAGTTATGATGCCTAAGAAAAGTCAGTAGTCATCTCAGGGCCTTGTCACATCAACAGTAAAGGAACACAGTAATTTGCTGCTTGATTCTAACTAAATGCTGGAGGGAATTTTAAAAGAGCATACCAAATGAACACAATACCTAACATGATAGCAAAGATGTACCAGGGTGGGGAGAAAGTACCTCCTAATAAATCAGAAGAGATTCTAACATGAAGAAAATTGCTACATACCTGATTGACAACTTCAAAGTAGATGCCAAGAGTAGAAGAGGGATCCAGGCCACAGATCTTCCACTGACTTGTACCACCAACACCAAGCTCCTAGGATGAGACAGGAATTTCAAAAAGACACATACATATAAAAATAAACCCCGAGGGAAACTAGGACTTAAACGCACCAATGAGCAGGGTAGGTCACATTTGAACATTTGGTCCAAGCTAAACTTTAAATTCTAGTAAAAACATCTAGAAAAATGTGTAATTACCAGAAGGAATCTTAAAGTTTACATTTACAGTACTTTTAAAATAACCTTTTTACACTGGCACTCTAAATCATTCTAATACATCATACATATAACATATATACAGCATATATTACTGAAATCAACAAAGAATTATGTCAATGTTAGGGAAGAACACTGAGAAAGAATTGGTTTGAAAGCTGCATTTGCTTTCTCCATCACTATTACAATAAAAAAACAGAGAGCTGCAGATCAACTGGAAACCATATGGACAGACAGAAGCTTTAAGCAGATTCTGGCTTTATCTTTAAACCTAACTTCCATTCACCCAAGCACAGGGAGGAGAGTAACAGCTTAAATACCACTGTGCAGAAGCAGATGCCCCAAGATCGTAGATTCCTCTAGAGAAGATATTCAGCACTGCCTTCAACATCAGTGTCTGGAAACATAAAAGCAAAGAAACAGAAAGAAGAGACCAAAAGGTGAGGACAAGGCTAGGGTTTGAGAAATGAAGGC
Organism: Grammomys surdaster; assembly: GCF_004785775.1. Classification (NCBI taxonomy): domain Eukaryota; kingdom Metazoa; phylum Chordata; class Mammalia; order Rodentia; family Muridae; genus Grammomys; species Grammomys surdaster. The sequence continues at coordinate 4,407,498 of NW_021604587.1, forward strand.
TGTGGAACTGAAAGTGATGCTGGTGGGATGGGCAACCGCCACAGAGAGCAATTAGGAGGCAACTGGGGAGAAAACACAGGCTAGGTGTAGTATTTTCTCAGATTTGACAATGAGGAAATGGCACAACATCCTTATTTTTAGGACACACACATTGTATTACTTAAGAACCAAGTGTCATGACATCTGAGAATTATTTCCCAAGGTTTCTGTAAATAATGTTGGTAAAGCAAACATGCTAGGAGATCTTAACTACACTGGGGGGGGGGGGTAGTAGAGTGGGGGGGAATGCGGCACCAACAGCTGTGGAATGCCGCAAGTACCACCCAGTGGTGCTAGAGGGTGGGTATACAGGAACACACTGTACTCTTCCTAAGACCACTGTATGCTTGAAGCTGTGCTTGCCTTAACCCTGAGAACACCCTCACCTTCCAACCAAAACTTTCAATGCTGAATTCAAATGGAAGACTAATTAGTGTGGTGCAATTTTTTAAAGTATCTTTGTAAAACTACTGCACGAAGCTTTGTCAGAGAGACTTTAAAGCTCACAGAAAGTATTCTGCATGGGGCAGCTTTCCAAAGCCCTCCCATGCAAACAGGAGTGGTGCAAGTCGTGTGCTAAGTCAGATGGGCTTTGGGGCAGAAACTGCCCTATCCAAGGACTACAGAGGCGTGTATACAAATAGTAACCCCCTGCCAAGCTAGGCAAAACTTTCATTTATATAGTCCCTGTCAACGTCTGCTCTGACATACAAGAGATAATGAGCAACTTGTATAGGGTTCCAGTGTGTCCTTGTCCGAAGTGTGTCACCTAACCAACCTCATTTAATCCTAACATTAAGTAAGTACTGCTATTTTCCCATTTTCTAAAAGCACTGAATTAAAGAGGTTTAAGAATTGTACCCAGGCCACTCAGCTAGCAAGTAGTAGCTATGCACCCTAAATCCACAACAGCTATGTAGTCCACCTGTGTAACTACATCCCAGGTTACCTCAGAGGCTGCACTGAGACAATTTTATGGGGGAAAAAAAAACTCTTACATTCAAAAGGACTGAACTTTTACTGGACCCAATACACCTCTTGACCACAGGCTATCCTATTGTGTAATCAGTCTGTTGAAATCCAACCTTAAAATAACAATGTAACAATTAACCTTACTTGCCTTGGCTAGCCCATGAATCAGCTTAATATAACTTAACATAAGTTAATGCATAGATTTAATCTTAACATACATATTCTTCCATGCCCTTACTCACAGTAATATATACATGTGCATATATGTACATGTTGCTAACAACTGCCAGCATGTTAGAAACAACCTTATACAACAAATATTCACCATACATCTTAGAAACAACATATAGACATAGCTTGTTTGCAGTACTGAGTGCTTCTGTGTTACTTGGGGTCATAAAATGACCGCTCCCGCTTGTAAAACTGTTAGCGATTTCTGTAAAGAAACCCCATTCCTTTTCCACAGGATCCTTTCTGTGGTGTTGAATAAATACAGAACAGAGACAGACAAAGGGAAAGTGAGACATCAGACAGCATTCAGACAGGCAGACACAGATACCCATGGAGATTACAAATAGGCCAGTAACTATGGACAGACAGAAGACAGAGAGAGAAGTGAAGAACTCAAACTCTGGCTTGCTCTGGGTCAATTGAATCCAAGAGGAAGTCTGTGATTTCATCCCTGATGCAACACTCACTGATGCATTTGCATACTCTGTTATACTTAGTGCATGTAACCAATGCAAAAGAGATCTCATCAATCAGATGCTGTGTCTGTTGGCAGCTAAAGCATACTCACAGCATATGGGCCATCAGCAAAGCCACTCATCCAAAGGGATGTCTGCACTTTGCCCTCATATACTAACAAAACATAGGCATTTGTAACATCCACTGTCTGACCAACTAAGTGGTCCCTTGTCCCAAGCTCACTATCAGCTGAGTGAGACAGGGTACTAACTCTAAGTTATGAAGTACACAGGTTACTCTGGAAGAATTCTGAATGTCTGTCTTTGCTGTAGGGAATTGCTTTTTTCTCTCAGTGAGATAGCATCCACATATCAGATGTAGTGGGAGGAATCCGAGATCTGGGTCCTCTGGATCAGCTTCAACCCTGAGCAAGGGTTAACTTAACCTCCCTGACTCCACATTTTCTTCTCTGGTCAAAGACAGATCAATGGGCAGAAGGATAGATGATACTACCTCTTGGAGTTGTCATCACTGAGGGTTAGAGCTCCTCTCATACAAATACACCTTCCAGGTAACACAAAGCAACATCACCAGGGTTTAACTTAGCTAATGAGTTTACTCAGGGCTTCCTTACATTTTCTGACACGCATGGTCCTTTCACATTCAGAGATACGCATGGACCAATGGCCCCTGCAATCTTCAGCTCCCGAGAGGTCTAAAACAGATCACACAATTAGTTAAGAGCCAGCCTACTGCCACCACAATGACAATAAAAGCTCGGAGGAAAATTCCCACAGAGAAAATCGCTAATGAATTACACTATCTAAATGCCCACTCAGGCTTTTCCAAGAACACTAGTTGCTCATTAAAGTTTCAACAAAATCCACCTTAGAAAATACATCAAGAAGACCAGGTGTAATGGTACAATACTTAGCAGGCTGAGGCAAAAGAGGAAGAGTTCAAGGCCAGCCTCACTGTATTTGTGGCCACATTGAGTTCATGAGACTGTCTCAAAATCAAAACAAAAAGGACAAAATTCATTTGTTTGATTTGAAGCAGGATCCCCAAGAAGAAGCTGAGACTAACCTGGAAATCCATAGACAGCCCAAGTGAACTTGTGCTCACAATCCTCCTACCTCTGCTGAAATGCTGGGATACAGATTGGCACCACCATACCTGGTCAGATGGCATTTTCAACCTTTGAAACTATTATATATGTGAAAGGTAACAACTCTCACAAACTGTAACATAATGACAAGATCAATGGAGATCTTTTTCTTTTCTCTCTTCTTTTCTTTTCTTTTCTTCTTTCTTTTCTTTTGAGGCAGGGCATCTATCTCTATGTAGTCCTGGCTGTTCTGGAACTCCCTACATAGACCAGGCTGGCCTTGAACTCACAGATTCTTCTGCCTCTGGATTTTTTTTTAAATAAATAAATAAATATTTTGAAATCTGAGTTCATTTCAATAAAATAAATTCAGTCCATACCTCTTTTTCTTTTGGGGCAGGGGTGGTTTGAGACAGGGTTTCTCTGTGTATCCCTAGCTGTCCTAGAACTTGCTGTGTAGACCAGGCTGACCTCAAACTCAGAGATCCACCTGCCTCTGCCTCCATAGTGCTGGGATTAAAGGCGTGTGCTCAGTCCACTCCTGCTTTACACAGATGCTGAGGTACTAACTCAAGGCTCGCATCCTTACACACAGGCACTACTACATCCACTGAGCCAGCCTCCTATCTCTTTTTTAACAACCTCCAACTCTGCTAAATAAGCAATCAAGCAAACCCCTTAAACATGTAAAACGATGTTTCAAGCTTATCCTAGATAATTTAATGCTTTTCTCTAATTCTCTAATGATGTTTCTAACAGCCCCTTTTAATGATGTCTCAATGACTTAAGACTCAGTTGTCTAGGACTCTGATTTCCTACACAGTATTAGAACACCTGGATTCTTCTTAAATATAAACCCCACTTCGAGCAGTGACTCACATCGATGGCTGGGTGGATACTGACCATGTATGACTTGCCTGTAATCAAGCCCCAGCACAGCAACCCACGCCCACCCCAAACCCCACTCACTGACTCTGCCTATGCTAAACCAGAGTGCAACACAGCAGGGCCTGAGAGGAAAGAGAAACTTTACATTTAGAGCTTTAATAAACACATGGGTAATCCTTGAGAAGCAAAGGAATGCGGTGGGCAAATACTTTGTGATAACCATCTTATTGGATCCTTTTAACTGGTCACTAAAGCTTATGTCTAGCAGCTGAAGCTACAGTGTCTAAACTGAAACACACTAATCCCAGTAAAGTTTCTAAAGTCTGTAATATGGCTGAGTACAGTGCAGCACACAGGAGGGAGAGGCAGGCAGATCTAAGAATCTGAGGCAAGCCTGGTCTATATACTGAGTTCCAAGACAGCTGAGGATACACACAGTGAGAACCTGCCTCAGATAAATAATAAATAATTAAATATTTATCATGTACATATGAAAATTCTATAAGCTAATTATATAAGCTAATTTAAAATAAAACTTTTCTAAAAGCCTACTGCACCTTTACTTCCAATGTAGCACCAAACGCCATTCTGAAATTTCCGTTGAAGTCTTTACTAAAAATTCTTTGGAATGTCTGCTTGAAAAGAGAAGTGTTGAAAGAATCTCCCATCACCATGTGGCCTCTAGATAAGAAAGGAGGAAAGTATACATTTAAAATGATTGGAAGCCATTTGGTTGTTCCCTTAAGATTCACAAACAATTTACACCTTCTTTTGTTGTCTAATTGCTCTGGCTTGGACTTCGAGTACTATACTGAATAGGTAGGGAGAGAGTGGGCAGCCTTGTCTAGTCCTTGATTTTAGTGGGATTGCTTCAAGTTTCTCACCATTTAGTTTGATGTTGGCTACTGGTTTGCTGTATATTGCTTTTACTATGATTAGGTATGCGCCTTGAATTCCTGATCTTCCCAGGACTTTTACCATGAAGGGGTGTTGAATTTTGTCAAATGCTTTCTCAGCATCTAGTGAGATGATCATGTAGGGTTTTTCTTTTAGTTTGTTTATATAGTAGATTACATTGATGGATTTTTATATATTGAACCATCCCTGCATTTCTTGGATAAGGCCTACTTGATCATGATGGATGACTGTTTTGATGTGTTCTTGGAGAAAGAGGAACACTTCTCCATTGTTGGTGGGATTACAAGCTGATACAACCACTCTGGAAATCAGTCTGGCGGTTCCTCAAAAAATTGGACATAGTATTGCCTGAGGACCCAGCTATACTACTCCTGGGCATATACCCAGAAGATGCTCCAACATATAACAAGGACACATGCTTCACTATGTTCATAGCAGCCTTATTTATAATAGCCAGAAGCTGGAAAGAACTCAGATGTCCTTCAACAGAGGAATGGATACAGAAAATGTGGTACATTTACACAGTGGAATATTGCTCAGCTATTAAAAACAATGAATTCTTAGAGAAATGGATGGAATTAGAAAATATCATCCTGAGTGAGGTAAGCCAATCACAAAAAAACACACATGGTATTCACTCGCTTGATAAGTGGATATTAGCCCAGAAGCTTGCAATACCCAAGATATAACTCACAGACAACATGAAGCTCATGAAGAAGGAAGACAATGTGTGGGTGCTTCAGTCCTTCTTAGAAGGAGTAACAACTCACGGGAGCAAATATGGAGTATGGAGAAGAGACTGAAGGAGGGGCCGTCCAGAGAGTACCCCACCTGGGTATCTATGCCACGTGCAGTCACCAAAGGCAGACTTAGTCGTGGATGTCAGGAAGTGCATGCTGACAGGAGCCTGATATAGCTGTCTCCTGAGAGGCTCTGCCAGAGCCTGACATATACAGAGGCGGATGCTCACAGCTAACCATTGAACTGATCATGGAGTTCCCAATGAAGAAGTTAGAGAGAAGACTGAGGGAGCTGAAGGGGTTTGCGACCTCATGAGGAGAACAATAATACCAACCAACCACAGTTCCAAGGGTCTAAACCGCCAGCCTGGGAGCATACAGGGAGGGACCTATGGCTCCGGCTGTATATGTAGAGGAGGATGGCCTTGTCGGGCATCAGTGGGAAGTGGGAAAGGAAGTCTTTGGTTCCATGGAGGCTGGATGCCCCACTGTATGGGGAATTTGAGGGCAGGGAGATGGGAGTGGGTGGATGGGTGGGAGCACACCCTCATAGAAGCAGGAGGAGGGGGAATGGGATAGGAGGTTTCGGTGGGGAGGGAAATGGGGGAAAGAGAATAACATCTGAAACAAAAAAACAAAAACCAATTTATGGAGAGAGAGAGAGAGAGAGAGAGAGAGAGAGAGAATATGTTACCATGTCCACACAGGTGTTACTAATTAACTTAAATGAAAAACAAGTTCAGTTCAGTTTGTACTTGGAGAAGAAACTATCTCAAAAACATTAAAGAACCCTTAGAACAGTGCTAGGGGGTTGAGAAGGTGCCCCGGTGGGTAACGGTACCACTAAGCCTGATTCTGACCTCTACATGTGTACACTGACTCATGTGCACACAACTTGTGTGTGTGTATGTGACACACATACACACATAAACAAATAAACAAACAAATAAATAAATGTTAAATTAGAGAGAAGAGATATGCAGGATCTCCAGCCCCCTACACACGGCTGGCTCTCTGTAGATGCTGCTCCTCAGACTGTGCCATGTATTCCAGTCATGGGCTCCTGGGCAAATGTAGGCAGGTTCTGATTCAGCAAGTGGGAAATGAGGTCTAAGAGGCTGCACTTCTCATGAGCTCCCAGAGAAACCAAGGCTGTGTGTGCTCAAACTTTGTTCTAGTTAGAATCACAGGAGGGAACCTGAAGAATGCTGACACCCAAGCCACACCCCGAGTTCTTTATGTTAGGCTGTTGGGGACTGGGGATGGGGAACGTGACAAAGCAGCTTGTTTTGTTGTCCTCTGACTAGAGCCTTTAAAGTGCCCTAGGAGACACGAGTGTGCAGCTGAGCTTCAGATCCAGCGCTCCACCTCAGTGCTTCTTGCACTTTCATGAGCACCCAAATCTAGACCGCCGCTCCCCAAGAGCTTCTGAGGCAGAAGGTCTGAGGAAACCCAAAGACCATTCCTAATCAATTCCCATAAACCCCTAAGGTTCCTGGTCAAACCATCACTGCAAGCTGAGAATCCATTCTACATTTTCACTTGAGGACAATATGACTTCGTGACAAGTGTACCCCATAAGGAGACAGTGACTGGCACTAGTCACAGAGTCATTACCCTTGTCAAGTTTCTTCTAATTACTTAACACTGACACTCAGACGGCATTTACTCATTATGGCAAGGAAGTGTACTACTGAAGGCCAGGTACTCCACACTTGATTGATGACCTAGTCTGCAGACAAGTCTAACAACTCCAAAGAAGAAACAAAGTTACTTGGATGCGACTTGTTCCCAGTGAAATCCTGAGACCCTTTCTAAGTACTGCTTCTTCCTCACCAGGGCCTACAGTCCCTTTCCAGTCAATGAATCCAAATCTTGTAGTGACCTGAAAACTCCAAAGCTGGCCTCACTCACCCCTGTAACTCCATCATTCATTCATTCACCCCGTAACTCCATCATTCATTCACTCACCCCTGTAACGCCATCATTCATTCCTTCTTATTTCCCAGTTGTTCAATGTCAACATACCCTGTAAGATTTGGACAACACTTCATCTCCAGAAGTCCAGTTTGATCAAGGGCACAAGCATAAATATCAATGCAGTGACCATTTGCAGCAGTCCGATTAGCAAGCATCTCATAATGCTGTAAAGAAAAGAAACTATTAGGAGCAGAAGCATAGCTCCCAAGGCTCGTCTTACCACACCTAAGGATGTAATCAACAACAGAAGCATGGAGTTCACTGCCTCTAATACAGCCGTGTAACATCAAAATGCAGCTTTAGAGTCAAAACTCCTTAAACACTCTAAAGCCATTCACTCTAACTAGTCAGGTAGCTCAGAAAGTTCAAAGGAGGCAAGGTCTGGAAGAGTGTCACTACACAAGCATCCCACTGACCTCAGCAGGTGGCCATCATTGATCCTGAGTCTCTGTAATTACAGCTGGAACCCGAGGGTACCTACCTTGGTTGCCTTTTTCATGAACCGAGCATTATCTTTCTCAATATCGTGCCAGGAACGAATGGGAGTCTTCAATTCATCTCCAACCACCATGCCAGGCCCTTGGGTCGGGGGCCCACCAGTGAACAGCATGATCCTGGCTCCAGTATTTGGGAAAGTACCCTAAAATTAGAGTTAAAGACTGTAGCAGAAACACACAGCTCCACCTCTGAGCACGGCTGCAGTTTCTATATTCAAGTTGTCTAAAGACAACTCTTCTCTGGCCACCTCACAGGTTCTTGACCCTAGTGCTGCTGCGGAGTAACACACACGAGGGGTGGGAGAGGAGCGGCTCTTACTCTCTCCCAACCAGACGGTTTCGACTTCTATTACTTCGGTGAAAGCACTCTCCACTGCTCCAATTCCCTCATTTTTTTCATAAAAACTTCTTGGTATTTGCAAATACTGAGGTCCTCATCAATGTAGATAATAATAACCAAAACATTTTCTGATCCATAAACAAAGGGCTGACTTAAGGCACAAGAAAATTTCCAACAAACCTAACAAGAACAGCCTGAATGGCTGGATAGGTCTCTATAAAAATCTGAGTTACCTCCAACAAGCCAACAGCAATGGACAAAGCAACACCAGTGGATCGCAGTGGTCTCTTCCCCTGAGTTACTGGCCATGGGTCCCTCTGCAGCTCCCCAAGAAGATCTGTGAGGTTCATGTCAATCTTGTGAATGGGCTGTAGAAATCTGTATGATTTCAAAAGGGAACATCAGCTGTGATTTAATAAAGTACCTTGACCTGCAACCCTAGGTCACACAATTAACCACTCTTTAAAACAATTATCCAATAAGAAAAACACAAAACTTTTTCCTTCAAAATTATCTCTATAAATATAGAAGCAATTCCAAGCAATTTTACTGCGAAATATGCCATAAAATCTAATAATCACACATTTACACATGTATCATAAAAAAAAATTTTTTGAAAAGGTAAAAGAAAGTAAGTTTAATTAAATTTTAAGCAGCAAGGGAATCCTAATGATACACATAGTGTGGTTCCAGTTTGTCTGAGTCCGTTTACATGGACAGTCTTCTTCAGGCTGAAGTTTCTGTCTGCATGCCCCTTGAGACTTAGAAGCTACATAGAAAGAAACACTCTGGTTTCTGAAGAGAGTAGAGGCTGTCTCCAGCAACCAGAAGCTTTCAATACACTGAAGGAAGTGAGTGCTTCCTCACAGGCTAATTTAAAAATAACCAAAGAAGTGTTTTAGGTTTTGTCAGTTTTACTTAAAGATCAAGGATAGCAGCCAATGAGGAGGAGATGGGATAAATAGTGTCTAAACATCTCTCTGAGAAACTGAATGTCTACTGGCTTACTCTTTAATTTTTTTTCTCTTAGAACTATGGACCCAGAAGTCCTAGGCTTGCTCTTCCTAGTCTGAGCTGTTAGACATGTCCACCACAGAGCACACTGTATACTGGTGTCTCACCTGCTGGAAACAAAGGGTTGGTCCTGAGGTTGAACAGGTCTGGTTTGCTGCACAGGCATAGCTGACTTGGTCAGGCCCAGCATCTCCTGAAAGGGAAAAACAGAAAGATCCAATTTTCATAAACACTAAAGTAAATAATACCACTGCAGATCTACCCTTGCTCCTGCTTCTTTATAAGGCACTAACCTGTATTTGCTTTGCAGTTAAATCCTTGGTCCCTCGGAAGACATAGCTCTTGGAGATTCCTTCGCAGCTTAGCTCATGAACCTGCACCATCCTCCCAAAAGTGATAAGACCAACCAGGGCATCTGGAGGAAGGAGACTCAGAGACATCTGCAGGGACTCTTTGAGGGCTTGAAGGTCATCTTCCTCCAAACATGTGTCAACCACATAGAGAAAGATCAGAGGGGACCTAGCACCTCTCTTTGAGAAAAGAAAAACAGCGTGATGATCAGTATACACATAGACATAATCAGCGAGCACAGAAAGATCCAATTTCCATAATTTTCATTAACACAAAAAGTAAATAATGAACATCTTCGTAAGGGACAACCCTGCATTCCACAGGACAAATCAGGTACAATATATAAGTCTCTATGCCTGTAAATATCCAGGAGGATAAGGGCTATGTAGGTAAGAATCTACATCAGCCTTACCTCATCAACTGATTGATTATCTCATCAGCTTTACCTCATCAACTGATTGACTATCATCAAATGATGAGGATCCACCCACACACATGTGCACACACATACGGACACTCAAACACATATACATGCACATGCACGCACGAGCATGCATGCACACACACAAATACACATGCTCACATATATACACACTCACATACATGCAAAGTCTATCAAAACAAACATTCATCTAAAAATGTATTCAATATTAAATACCTACTATGTGCCAGACATTACTGAAGACCCTGGGACACATCACTGAACAGAAGAAACAAAGATTCCTGCCAGTAAAAAGGAACAACCCTGGGGAGGAAGCCAGGGAGCAGCAATAGTTAAGATGGAGGAAGGGGCCAGGTCCCTTTGTTAAACAGAGATCATGGCTGCGGATGCTGGCCCATGACTTTGGAGGAAGAGGCAGATGGATCTGTGTGAGTTTGAGGTCAGCCTGGTCTATATACTGAGTCCTAGGACAGCCAGAGCTATATAGTGAGACCATGTCTCAAAAAGTCAATAAAAAAAAAATAAAGAGAGATGAGGGCAGCTTCGTTAAGAAGGTAAAAGCTGAGGTGACAAGATGTCTCGGCAGATAAAGGCCAAACCAAGCCTGATGACCTATATTCAATCCCCAGGACCCAAAAAATAAGTACTGGCTCCACAAATTGTCCTCTGACCTCACACACACATATACACACTCGTACAAAAGTATATGCATACATGCATATATACACCCACACACATGCACAAACACATACGGACACTCAAACATACATGCACATGCACGCACGAGTATGCATGCACACACACAAATACACATGCTCACATATATACACACTCACATACATGCAAAAAACACATAAACACACTCATATATACATACACACATACATGTATGCAAACACACATGCATGCATACACACAAACACATAAACAAATCATGGTTGTGGGGAGGAGGGAGGGAATGGGGAGCACTGCAGAGCAAAAAGAGTCCCAAGGACTCTGAGGGAAAGATAAATCAAACACCCTCCTGCAGGTGTGACACCTGACGGGTCAGGAAGGCTCATGGAACTGAACAAGGACACTAGGGGGAGATAAGATATGGTCTTGAAGATTAGGTTTTGCTTTGGGTGGAGAGGGGCCCATTTAGTCCATCAGTGACTGGACATATGTGTCTACAGAGTTACACTGGCTGTTGGGTTAAGAATAAAACATAAACAAAGAAAACTGAGGGAGACCAACTAAGAGACTATCAGTGTATCTAGTGAGAGAAGGCACATGGCCCAGGATGGCTAGGGTTGGGAGAGGAGTGGTGGGTGGAGTCTAGGTATGTTCTGAATAGTTTGTCAAAGGATGTTCTATCCAAGTGAGAAAGGGAATGTGGAAGAAAGAAGTCACTCTTAAGAGGAAGGGTCTGACCTTTCTAGCCCAGGCTAGCTCCCACCACTGTTCATCTCTTCAGCTGCATTTGGTTGTTAGATTTCACTGAAATCATGTTCAAGAAAGGGAGATCAATGGGAAGGGTAGGTGAGGGACCTACATCCCAGAATGCTTAGGGAGAAACAGAGGTTGCAGCTAAGAGCAGGTAGGTAGGAAAGGAAACAGACTGCAGGATTTAATTCAGAGTAAGATGATCCTTGCAAAGCTATCTCTCCTTCTAGCATACACAGACCAGTGGCAGGAAGGGAGACGCTACTGTTTAAGCTGACCACCTAGAATATGAAGCATCTTCAGCTGAGATGTGGATGGCTATAGAGGATAGGCTTTAAATTTGGTCAGGTCTATCCTTTTTGAAGCCTGGGTCAAGACCTGAAAATAATGCCAGTAACACAAATATTCTAGAACATACCGTCTAGAATCCTGCTCCCATGGACACCAGTTTTACCTCTTGAGGACAGGTGAGAGACACAGAACTCTGAGTATTTCAAAAGACACTCAATCTAACAGTATTCATTAAATACATGACAAAATTACCTGGATCATATACTCAATTGTGGAAAACTGGGGCATCAATTCAGCAGGCTGATTCACCTCAGATATGCCTGTATATGCTGGGGGGAACTGACAAGAAGAAAGAAGAACAACATTTACTTAGGGCTATAAGTGACTGGACTTCCACGGTTTCCTCTGACTGGGGATTACGCCTAGTTTCCTTGTTAGGAAAGCGCACCACCTCTGAGCTTCAGCTCCAGCTATGTGTGGTACATTTATTTTCCATTTATAAAACTGGTTCATGACCGTGTTAATTCTGAAAGCACAAAATATAAAACATGTTGCTAAAACACAAATATAAGCACTTAAAGCTTCTAACTTTCTTACATGTCTATGATTTTAAAACCTTAAAAAATATTTACTACTTAGAAAAGGCCTGTTCACCCATCCATACAGCCACGTTCACAGGCTTTAAAATATACTACTCAAAAAATCTGGAGAGATAGCGCAGTGATTAAGAGCACTGGCTGCTTTTCCAGAGGACCTGGGTTTAATTCCCAGTACCCACATGGCAGCTCACAACTCTGTAACTCCAGTTCCAGGCCATCTGACACCCTCATATGGACATGCAGGCAAAACATAAATGCACATGAAATAAAAATAAATAAATCATTAAAAAAAGAAAGATACATTGCTTAAGCTTTGCCCTGCAAATTATATTCTGAGGTTGTCTTCAATAGTCTGTAAAAAGCTGAAGACATACTTCAATGGTACAGAACTTCCTCAGAACACACAAGGCTCTTAGCTCTGGGAGGAAAAAAAGCATATATAGATATAAAGCCTTTATTTAGGTTTATTATCAATAGAATACAGTGCGGTGGTTTGAGCAGTTATAGCCCCATAGACTCATACGTCTGCATGCTTGGCCCATAGGGAGTGGCACTATTAGGAGCTATGGCCTTGTTAGAGTAGGTGTGGTCTTGTTGGAGGAAGTATGTCACTACTGGGGGTCCTTTGAGGTCTTATATATATGTTCAAGCTCCACCCAGCCTATGCTAACCTCCTCCTGGCTACCTTCAGATGGAGATATACAACTCTAGGCTCTTCCAACACCATGTCTGCCTGTGGGCTGCCATGCTTCCTTCCATGATAATAGTGGACAAAACCTCTGAAATTATAAGCCAGCCCCAATTAAATGCTTGCCTTTATAAGAGTTGTGTGGTCATAGTATCTCTTCACAGCAGTAGAACCCTAACTAAGATATGTACATGCTCTATGAAGAAAAACACACAAGCTCAGGAAAGAGAAAACAGTTACTAACTATCATCCTATCATCCTTGAACCTAGTATGTGCTATATCTGAAAATGAAATTAATCATAGTTATGATTAGTAGTTAGTAAATACATGTCCTTAATACCTTAGGAACTGTTTGAATTCTGTATACCTGTTGAATATAATTAGTGTTATCAACTTTATTTAGGTATAGTTTACAAATTATAAAAGTTACCCATTTTAAGTGCATAGTTCTATGAGTTTTAAGAAGTAAGTCATGCAATAATTACTACAATCCAGTTTTAGATCAATTTTATCCTACGGCAGCTACTTTTAAAAGGAGGTCTTAGTTGTGGGTATTGTTCAGTTAGTATACACAGGTCAGAGATTTAATCTAAACACCAAAAAATAAAAATAAAAAAATAAAAAAAAAGAAAGAAAGAGAACAAACACTCCATTGGCATTCAACGACTTTCTTTTAGTTTAGTAGTTTAAAATCTTTAGCTGTTGGGAATAGCAGCGCACACCTTTAATCCCAGTGCTTGGAAGGCAGAGGCAGGCAGAACTCTGAGTTCCAGGATAGCCTGGTCTACAGAATGGGTTCCAGGACAGCCAGGGCTACACAGAGAAACCCAAAAGAAAACAACAACAAACTTTTACAGCAGAAGAAGCTCAATACTGACACTGAAGATGAAAATTCAATGTCATCCAGTAAAATATGAACAGATCTATTTTCTTCAGGTAACATATTCACTTGCCATCGAAACCATAAAGAAAGGACACTGCTACATCCTCTACGACTCAACACCAATGTACCTCACAAAAGCTGACGTGAGAGCACCGAAGACTGCTAACTGCAAGTACAGACAGAAATTTAAATTCATGTAATCTTTCCCAGAGCAGTCAACAAAAACAAATATAATTTTAAATTACATACCTGGCTGGGCAGTGGTGGCGCACACCTTTAATCCCAGCTCTTGGGAGGCAGAGGCAGGCAGATCTCTGAGTTCCAAGATAGCCTGGTCTACAGAGTGAGTTCCAGGACAGCCCGGGCTATAAAGAGAAACCCTGTCTTGAAAAAAACCAAAAAAAAAAAAAAAAAAAAAAATCAGATTCGTTAAATTACATACCTGATTTCTTTGAAAACAGAAATTACAGGCCCAAAGTTTTGCTCGGTAATCCACTTGACTGTAAGATAGATAAATAAATATTACAAACAGGTATCATACATATTGTCAAACTAGAAAGCAAGCAAATGTGGACTTAAAGTTTTATAAACTAAACAGTCGTATGTTTCTGAGTGTGCACACACAGAAGGATTCGTGGAACTGCACTGCAGGGAAAACTGGCTCTCAAGTACATCAAGAGGTTCCCACAAATATTTGCACTCAGTAAACTCTGTTTTGTCTTTTCCGATTCCAAGATCCTGTTTTAAAATTTCTTCACTTTTGCCTTCTATTTTAACCTGGTTGTAATGATTTATCCAACATGTTTATTGTTCAACAATGTAAAGCTTTTTTAAAAAGATGTTTAGTTTTATTTCTGTGCATGTGGATTTTACCAGTATGTTCACACATGCCTAGCAGAGGTCAGAAGAAGGCAAAGAATCCCCTAGTTCTGGAATTGAGCTAACACCTAGGTGCTGGGACCATGATCCTGGGTCTCAGCTGGAAGAACAAGTACTCTTAACCACTGAGCCACCAATTTTCAGCCCCTATGTCAAACCCCTTAATTTCAATAATAAAAGCACATTTCACACTTGGGCCATTGATAAACACGGTAGAAATGGTCCAAGATAAAGCACCTATTGCTGCCTCCTCCTTTCTGTACCTAGAATATTCATAGCCAACAGCTATCATTTTACAAGCAGAGCTGAAACATTCCTAACATGGGCTTGAAAAATAAAAGCAAAGGGAAGTTAAGGAAGGTGCTCCAGCATACAAAAATCTTGACACTCTCAACTTGTTTCAAAATTCCTTCAGCCACGCCCGGTGGTGCAGTCTTATATCCTCCCCACGACGCTAGAGGGTCACACAGCACTAGAAGGTGAGACCCAATTACATAGCACACTCTATCTCAAAAATGATGGATAAAAATTATTTCCAATAGTATCCAAATATACTAATAGAATCTCAGATAAAAAAAAATACACTCAACAATAAAATTGATGAGAGTTAAAATTTCTTCTGCCAAGGCTAAAAAGATGCTTCCGTGGCTAACAGCACTTACAGTTCTTTCTTCCAGAGGAACAAAATTTAGTCCTAGCATCCATGCCAGGCAGCCCACAGCACCTGGAACTTTAGCACCAAGAAGTTCTACTCCTTCTTTTGCCTCCACAGGCACCCACAACAAATGGTATGCACATATGCATGTGCACTTGTGCAAGCACGTCTGTACACACACATACACACACACACACACACACACAAATAATCTTTGCCAAAAAAAACCCAATTCTTCTGCCTCGTACTTCTTCTAGACATACTATGTCATCATTAAGGTATATACAAAAAGAGCAAAGTTTTTAGATTTTTTTTTTAATGCTTCAAAGGACACACCTTTAAGTCTACAATCAATCCAGAAGCAAACTGATAATCTGAGATGGGAAAAAGGAATGAGGAAAGAAAAGAAAGGGATGGAAGAAGGGACAACTCCAAATACTTCCTTTCTATCCTCCCCTTGTTCACATAAAATTCCAATTTTCTTCCAGGCATGCCTTTAATCCCAGTACTTGGGAGGAAGAGACAGGAGGATTTCTGTGAGCTAGAGGCCAGCTGGGTCTCCATAGTAAGTTCCAGGATAGCCAGGGCTACATGACTCAGAAAGAAAGAAAGAAAGAAAGAAAGAAAGAAAGAAAGAAAGAAAGGAAGGAAGGAAGGAAGGAAGGAAGGAAGGAAGGAAGGAGGGGGGGGGGAGGGAGGGGGGGAGGGAGAGACAGAGAGAGAGAGAGAGAGAGAGAGAGAGAGAGAGAGAGAGAGAGAAACAAAGAAAGAAAAAAGAAAGAGATTCCAATTTTGTCTGGGACATCTGCCAAGGAAGTTTCATCCTCTAAGATCTCACCATCTACTTCTCATCTCACACTGGAAACTCTCCTATAGGAAGCTAGTGACTCTCACCAGGGAGGGATGGTATGGAGGTGGAGGAAATGGCACATGCACTTGGGATACAGAGGTAGGCAGATCTCTGTGAGTTCAACACCAGCCTGGTCTACAGAGTAAGTCCCAGAACAGCCAGGGATACACACACACACACACACACACACACACACACAAAACCCTTTCTCAAAAAAAAACAAAAAAACGAAACACAAAAAAGGAAAAAAAAAACCAACTCAAGTGATTTTCAAAGGACTTGCATAAAGACAACAATTTACTATATTCATCATTTTTACCATTTTAAAAAAGAATTCCTACCAAAGTGGATTGAGAATAGCTTTGCAGGTGGGCCTACTGCAAAGCACAGGTTCATACTGTACAGGAGGTAAGTCTGGGCGTTCTTTTAAAGGAGTGAGGAGACAAGCCAAGGGAACAACCATTCTTGTGGCTTCAAGGCGGCTAGAAGGCCACACGTTCCAACTGAAACGCACACCATCTCTTTCTTCATTCTGCTGAATGAATTCCAGATACGTTGCCATGGTCTAAAAGGAAACTAAAGATAAAGTTTTAATCATATGCAAAATTCTCAGCTCATCTTCAAAAAAAAAAAAAAAGATGGTTCCAAGCCAGGTGCAGTGGTTCAGACCAGAAATCCCAGTGCTTAGTCTCAAACAAAGAAACGGTATTATAACATGCTATTTCACAAATACCCAGCCTAGAAAAGCCTGTCACTACAGGATTTATCTTTGGGTAACTACCTTCTCTCAGACCCCCAAAGTTGATCACTCTTCCTTTCTGCCTAGTTTTCTACTGCTATCATAAAGACCATAACCAAGAGTAATGTGAGAAGAAAAGCGTTTATTTAACTTACACTACCCCACCCCCAAGGTGCCCAAATGCTTTCTGAGTAGTGTGTATCATCTTCCAGGAAAGGCAGAACAGGAACTAACACAGGGGCCATGGAAGAACACTGTGTACTGGCTCATTCCTCAAGACATACTCAGCCTGCTCTCTTATACAATTCAGGACCACCTGTCTAGGGGTAGCACTACTCAAAGTGGGCTGGACCCTCATACATCAATCATCAATCAAGAAAATGCCCACAGGCCTATCTGATAGGGACATTTTCTCACCTGAGGTTCCCTCTTCTCAAATGACCATGGCTTGTGTTAAGTTGGCAAAAAATAAAATAAACAGGCTACTTTCTCAAACCATCTCTGTAGTACTTAAAAAAAAATTAATCAAAAAGGTTAGAGGTTGAACATTTGTTAACTGGGTATAGTTGGATATTACTAGTAATTATTTATTTGTGATGCTAAGGGTCAAATCCAGGACCTTGTGCATGCTAGGCAAGCACTCAAACACTGAGCTAAATTTCTCAGACAAGCCAGTTTTAACCATGTATCCAAAGGTAAGTCTCAAATTCTGGTTCATGATCCAACAATTTTCCTGATTCCCTTCCTTTCTTTATCAATCAAAGTAAAAGCTGTTCGAAATGTCACATTCCAAGTAACCTTGAGTTCTGTGTGTCCGTCATCGTTTTGTGTCCCCTGCCACCCCCACCACTTTGCTAACCAAGAAGAAAAGAACTGTATGCTGCTCTGAGAATCCGTTTATTAACAGGAAGCAGCTTGGCACTGAAGCATTTCTAATGGGCATACCAAAACTCTGAAAGGAAGTTTGCTTTTGTATTAGGTCTCACCATGTTCTCCTTCCTCACCATGTTTGCTGATGCTCATCCTTGAAAGACTCTGACTCTCTAACAATTAGTCTTTCAGACTAAGCTTTCAGACTCAGATAACCCAATGTTGTTAAGCAAATGCATCCTGTTTGTGATCTAAAATGCATTGATACACGAGTGACTGAAGGTCAAATGAACAAGCCAATCAGGAAAGCAAAAAGAACTAGCAAGATGGCCCAGGAGGTAAAGTGCTTGCCACGTAAGTCTGATAACCTGAGAGAGATCCTCAGATACCACGAAAAGATGGAAGGAAAGACCCAATATCACAAAAGTTGCCTCTGTCCCCAACATGAGTGACTTGACAGGTGCACACACACACAAAGCACATGTTGAAGCAAGTAAACCTTAAAAAAAAAGAAAGCAAGAAAACAGAACCTATGAGATGAGAATGGAAGCATTCTTGTAACTTTCATATTTGGGAGGCTGAGGCAAGAAGAACCAAGGGAGTTCAAAGCCTCCTGGGTTACATAGGGAGATCCTATTCAAAATAAAAAATTGGAGATAGATAGATATATATCCTGCAAATAATTTGGATGAGGGCAATTGGGCAATTTTACATACCCAGAAAAGCAAATTAGTTATTCTACCATACAGAATCTATACAACAACATCCCAAAATGTCTGTTCCTACTGAAACTTTAACACATGTACTAGTTAGTTCTGGCAAACACAGGAAGATGAAACCCTGACTACACAGAAAGCACTTAGGCACCTGGGTGGGAGACTAGTAAATAGATCACAGCACATTCTAACTTCACCATTTACAGCAGTTACTTCAGCAAACCCCATTATACAACGGTAACCCCTCTATAAAGTCCTTTACTTAAATGTCCAAGTCCCCACGTATCTACATATTAACATCCACTCCCTACTTCCCACTGCCTCCTTTCCTTGACCTTCTAAACCAGTTTCTTAATCCTGGACACGTAATCCACAGAGGATTTCAGTGAATTCATGAATCCTCTAAAGTTCTATGTATTTTTATTAAATTCTATGTGCTGATAAATGTCCATTTTCCACTGCTCCCATCAAATTCTAACAAGTAAGGGTATCTGAAGAGGTAAATAGCCGAATGGATGGATGAATGAGTGAATGAGGAGAGAATGAGTGAGTGAGTGAGTGAGTGAGTGGATAATCTCACTATACTCTCTCCAGGACATAACTTTCCAGGACTTAGTAACCATCTGTAGACACAGTTAAATATCTAATCCTGTACTGAAGATCTGGTTTCTGGTTTCACTTATCACAAAGTAAAACTCAAAGTTTTCAAGAGGATTCAGTCCTTCCGGATGTTCAAGACCACCAACACGCCAATTCCGAGGGCTAAAGAGTCAGAAACCAGCCGTCTGCTATCAGGCATGGCGCGGACCAGTCACTTTCAGCCGGCTTCTGGGTCATCAAATTCCCTCTGATTCCTCCCATAAGCAAGCCCACCTTGCTCTGGCATCTCTGGCTTTGGCCCTCCTCCTAAGCGCCCATTCACCACGGCAGAGCCAGCCGCTCACCTGTCCGGAGCCGCTCACCTGGATAGAGCCTTCCGCGCCCCACGGACACCAGCGCTCAGCTCCGGCTTCCACCGCCAAGTCCACCTCAGCTCACAGTCGATTGGTCGGTGCTCCAAAACGTCATTTCTAGGCGCCATGCTCTAGCCAATCAGAGAGAGCTTCTCTGGCTGACACAAGAAAGTGAAACAGTCAGGAAAGCTGCGCCTCCATCTTTGAATAGGGCAAGGCTGTACTTTCTCACCCTAAAACCTTTAGAATGTAGAGTTCCTTAGGATACATACTTTCTCGAATATATCCTTAAAATTTTTTCCTACACAGAACCTCGGCGCCTACGGAACCATCATCCAAACGCATCCAGAACTTCTCAGAGGACCGCCCTGACACAACACGACGTCTGTTTGCCTCAGGTGGAAGTCCCCCTCATCACCTAGCTACCGGGAAGCGAGAAGAGTGACGCGTAGCCCCAGAGGAACCCGAAGTTGTCCGGAAGAGGCCCTCAGCCTCCGGGAAGGGTCTAGGAGGTGACAGTCTCTGCCGCTAGTTGGTGTTTTTTTTGGGCTCAGCAGGTGCAGTTACTCTCTTCGCCTTACAAAACTTTCCCCTCTCATTGCTGCTATGGTTTTTGCGCTCAATAGAAACTGTTTCTGGTGAGCATCTTCCTGCCATTCACCACCAAGGAAATGAGTAATTGGGAACGGTCTTATTCAAGCATTTAAGGAAAATAACAGAGTCTATTTTGATGGGTAACATAACTTTTGTGACCGCTGCAGTCATTTTATACTTTCTTACAAGTGGCAAAAATAAATAAATAAATAAATAAATAAGCAAGCAAGCAAACAAATTCAGCGTGTGTGTGGTGCTTGCAGAAGCCAGAAGACATGAGATCCCATGGAGCTAGAGTTACCCTCTGTTGTGTACACCCTAACGTGTGTGCTGGGAATTGAACTCTTAGCAGTATACATTCAACCACTCAACCAACTCTTCATACCCCAAACTCTAAAATCTTATATTTATACTAAGACATGTTTAGACATTCAAAAAGTATCCATTAAGTAACCCAATTTACTATTAATGCAAACTTTTCTTTAAAACAGAGCCTAACTCTGTAGGTTTGGCTGGCCTGGAACTCACAGAGCTCTGCTTTCCTCTCTGTCTTCCTATGCTTCCTGAATGCTGGGATTAAAAGCACAGGCCATCACACCCAGATAAATCAAACTTTTTGAAGTCTACAAGTCATAGCACTTAATTTAAATAGTTGTTACTATGAAATATTACTATTTGCATTAAAATATTTTAAAAATAAATTTACATTTTTCATCATCTTAAATGTAATGTTATTAATGGCATATTTAAAACCTTAAATATGTTTGGGGAAGGCAGTTATCTCTTCCAAAGGAAAAATGTCCAAGTAAAGTAAAATATACATGTTCATTATATCTAACACTGAGAAAAAGAAATAGCTTTTTAAATGACAAGTACAAATGTGATTTTATTTGTCAAAGATTTCCCTTTCAATTTTTGAACCTGGCTTATTTCTGCACTAGTAATTTCTGTAGAGAGGATTTTTTTTAATTGCATGTTCAAAGTATAAAAGATTGAATGTCCTTACTTGGGGGAATTTTTGAAGTATTTTATTTATATAAGAGTATACTTGCAGGGCAGTAGCAGTGCATGCCTTTAATCACAGCACTCAGGAGGCAGGGTCAAGGAGATGTCTGTGGGTTTAAGGCCAGCATGGTCTACAGAGTTAATCCCAGAACAGCCAGGGTTACACAGAGAAACCTTGTCATGAAAAGCAAAACAATGAAAAACTAAAAAAAAAGAAAAAAAAAACCAAAGGTACTTGTTTCTGTAACACAGATCTTTTCAATTGGAGAAATATAACAACTTAACGTGATTGACTCCACACAAGGGTGGCAAGATGCCCTGTTCTCTCACAGGAATGGATGTAAGTCTTTTTTTGTTTTCATTCTAGCCCAGGCAGACATGTTGACATATAAAGAACAGACAGCTTTAGTTCTACAGTCTCAGCCCCAGGTCAAAAAGAAATTCAGAAAAAGTTTGGTCCACTAGAGAAGACAACACTGTTCTTCCCCATTGGTGTGGCAGTCTTATAGAATGACAGAGAGTCAGAAACTAGATTTGCTGCCACCTCTTACCTAGAAGAATACCTCTGTAAACCTTAGTTCAGTTAAAGGGAGTACCAAATGGCTGGTAAAATGAAATTTCTGATTGTTGTTACAATCAGTAGGAGAAGAGTAAACTAACCAGCCATGAGTCAATCAGAAAGAAGAACTGAAAATTATTAGAAAGAAAGCTAAAAGAACAGTCCCCTCTACTTAGCGTTTGCCTTCTAGGACCCAAGGGAGAAAGAAACAATTTAGCCTCAACGGCCTGTAATGTGCTCTTCAGTAATGTGAATCCAGGTCCTATCTGGAATCTTAGTGAAAATGATTAAGTGTAGACCATGGCTAAATGGCTCAGCAGATGAAGATGCTTACCTATAAGCCTGTGGACCTGAGGACCATCCCTGGAACCCACGTAACTATTGAAGAAGAGAACCATTTCCACAAAGTTGTCCTCTGATCCCAACACCCATGCCATGGCACATGCACCCTCCACACAATAATAATGATAATGATAATACAATAAAGTTTTTTAAAAGAAATAATATTATACAAACAAGATGTTCCAAATAACTTACTTAACTCACCTATTAATGAGGAGACCAAATGGGATGTTAAAATTGGTTTTAAGAAAATTCCATTTATAAAAATTTATATTCTCTACCATACAGTATTATATACATTGTTATGGGGATCAGTTTTTTTTGTGTGTGTGTGTGTGTGTGTACCTATCAACTTTCTAAAGTTAATCTCTGTCTCTATCAACTTGTATAGTGACATAGTCAAGGTATAAAAGTACACATCCCTCAGATGACACCAGTACATCTCATAAAATGCCAGTTAGTCCATGAAATATAATTTCCTTTGTCTATTTCAAAATGTTTTACAAGACTCCCAGCATATTGTAATGGCTAATATTCTCAACTAAACTGGATTTTAGAACCACCTAGGAAACATCACTCTGGATATATCTAAGAGAACATTTCCATACAGGATTAACTGAAGAAGGAAGATCCACCCGAAAATAGCTGGCACCATCTCCTATGGTGGGGGCCCAGACAGAATAAAGTGGGGAAAAGAGATGGCCAGATGAGTATTGGTTTTCCCTTTCTCTGTGGTTGACACTAGAGACTAAGCCATCCTGCCTCCATGTCTTTTCAGCATAATAGATTCAGAACTGTGAGCCCTTATGCCTTCCCACTACAATAGACTGTGTTTCTCCAAACTCAGAGTTAAAATATATCCTTCCTCCCCTAAGTTGCTTTTTGTCAAGATGTTTCATCACAACAACAATAAAAGTCTATACAAAACAATACTGTACTGAGAAGTAAGTTTATTCTGTGAGGAACATGATCAGTGTATTTCCTGGGCCTTTCTGAACTGTGTTTACAGAACAGTGTTGAAGAATGTGAAGCTGTAGGCCACAGATTTAGAGAGTTGTAAGCATTGATGAATCTCACCCAATGAGATTTTTGGAAGGTTGGAATGTCAATAGAAACATGAACACCAAAAGGTCTGCTCATGGCGTTTCAGATGGGAGCAAAGACTGCTGAGAAATAAACAAGAGATCATTGGTGTGGCAGTCTGACAAGGCTATGGCTGTGTTTTCACTGTGTCCTGAAAATTTGACTGAACAAAATTCAGTAGAGGCCATCTATTGGTCCACAACACAACATGAACATAACCCTAAATTCTGCTGCCACTCAGATGCAGGCAGATCCTGGTGAGCCACAGAAGTCATGGCTTCTGCATGCCTTAGACACTGAAACTAGGCAGGCTCTGAAGTGTATAAGAGTGAAGGAAACCAGCCACAATCAGATTGGACAACCTGAGTTCAACGTCAGGGACCTTTGCATATACACTCATCTATGCTCAAAGATACACAACACACACCATGTGTGTACACACATGATCATTTAAAGCAATAATGGGGCTGGAGCGATGGTTCAGCCATTAAACATAGAGACTGCTCTTTCAGAAGACTGGAGTTCAATTCCCAACATTCGCATTTGGCCCAATGCCTGTAATCCAGTTCCAGAAGACGCAACACTCTCCTCTGGATTCCTCGGGCACTCCCGCATATGTTATGAATATACACATAAGTAATTCTTGCGGAATATGGTGACACTCCTTTAAGGCCAGCACTCAGGAGACAAGGCAAGCAGATCTTTGTGAGTTCTAGGCCAGTCTGGTTTACACAGACAGCTCCAGGCCAGTAAGGGCTGCATAAAGAAACTGTCATAAACAAATTAATGAAAGTTCATTTGAAAAATAATCCTTCCTTAAAGAACTATTGGTACAACTAATAAAAAGATAACACATTCTGAGCATGCTGTTGCCAGTCCTTCATAAAGGATGTGGACTATGAGAACACTGGAAAAGGATAAATCAAAAGTAATTAATATTTGACGGTAATTCACAGAATTTGAGTGTTGGCTCCTTGTGCTCTAGCCAGAGAAGGCATAGGCCTGCGAGTATCCAAGAACTACAATTCCCAGAAGGCTTCAGTGCGGACTCTAGGCCGGATGTAGTCTTGGTCTGAAACTTGCTAGTCCAAGCTGGGCAAGGGTCTCCCACGTCTACATTCATGGCGTCCCCTAACAAGGCAGTGATTGTTCCCGGGAACGGAGGCGGGGATGTGGCCACCCACGGCTGGTACGGCTGGGTGAGAAAGGGGCTGGAGCAGGTAAGGAATGGTAGCCCCTGCTCTTCGATCAGCTTAGCTTGGAGTGAAGGGAGAAAGAACGAAGGGCGAGGCTCGCGCCTGTGCCCACCCTACCGCAGATGTGGTCAGTATCCTTCTTGGCGAAGCAGCTCAAAAAGCTGAGGGCTCAGCTTTTGAGACTAAAAGGACAACCTGTTGTACAACTGGAGAGAATGCCCCCTCCCCACCCCCATCTGCTACTACTTCAGAATCCAGACTTTCCAAATATTTTGTTTATACTCATTAATTTTTTTAATTCACCGTATGATATTTGATATATACAAAGAATTGTATAATGTACAATAAACTACCAAACTCAGATTTTTTTCCTGTGCTGTCTAAACCCAAGGTGTCTTTGATTGTGTGTCCTGTACAATTGAGCTACACTCCCAGCACAAATTAAACTCTAGAACCTTGTCAGTAACTTCTGAATAGTCTGCCCCCCGTCCCATCTGTGTGACATTCTGAAGTTTATTTTGCTTCTCTTTAAATTATTTTGTGCAGGGGTCATATGGAGGTTAGAAGACATTTTTGGAATCAGGTCTTTATACCTTTGCATGGGTTCTGGGAATCGAACTCCGGTCACCGGACTTGTACTGCAAGTGCCTTTGCCAGCTGGGCTGCTTTTCTGGTCTTTTTGCTACACCTTTTAAAACTTTAAATGTATTCTTTTACAACCATGCATATAATCTTTAAACAACATATTGTTTAATTTGGCTTCTTTGTGAACTTTATTGAAAAATCATTGCACCCTAGGTTGTCTTGTGCTTAACTTTTAATAAAAGAAAAAAAAAATCCCTCTTCCATAGCCCTGAGTTAGTTTCCTGCTTTGGCCTCTAGAATAGAATTTCAGGAGAAAATAAAAGTCTGCTTGAAATAAAACTTCAGGGTTGTGGCTGAGAGCTATGGGCAAAGCTACCAACTCACCAGTCAAGCTGGAAATGGCCAGTAGGATGGGATGTCCTGCTTTCTCAGTGGTGTCTCTGTTCCTTTTGACTGTTTTTTCTGGGGCACACCATTCGGCTCAGGTCATTCTTTCTCTAGCACATTCACTTAGGTCTTCTCTATAGATACATTACTTGGAGATGAGCATAGATTGCAAGTGAAGAAACCAATCTCTGCAGAGTTCTACAAAGCTGGATAGAGAACTGTGTGACCATATACTCATCCTATAACACTACTTAATCTATTTCACGTCATAATATTAGCAAATATTTACTGAACTAAGTGAGGTCACATCAGGTGTCACGTTTTTAAGCTCTTTATCATAGTTTTTTCTTCTCCCTTACATCACAGATTCCTGGTTTCCAGTGTTTGGCTAAAAACATGCCTGACCCAAGTAAGTTTGAAATTTGTTTTTGAAAAGCCTCATCTGTTAGATTTTGAGCTCACCATTTGTAGGGTGGAGCTTGGAAGCAGGGATGTCATAGAAAAAAAGGACAAAAATACACACACACTAAGAACAAATAAAGCAAGGAGCTCGAGGTGGTGGGTCTAAGCCTACACACGCACACACACACACACACACACACACACACACGCACACACACGAAAGATTTCAGTAATAAGAAAATCACCTGGGAAATGATAAAATTTAACTTTTAACTTTGTAAGGTAGCAACTGTATTTTCCATGTATAAGTGTCCATAGACATTTTTAGGCAAAATTCAGGTGTTCTATTTGAAACAGGTAAAATAAAGCTTTACAGTATCTAGTTGAGTTCCTATGTATTTAAAATTATAAGATTGCCCATTTTGTGGGGAAGGCTCCATCTGTGCCTTGGTTCAGGAAAGAAGTAATATAAATCATATATGGATTTTGGAATGTTGTTGAGTTTCTTTTCTTTTTTTTAAGATTTATTTATTTATTTTTATGTATGAGTACACCATTGCTATCTTCAGACACACCAGAAGAGGGCATCAGACTCCATTGCAGATGGTTGTGAACCACCATGTGGTTGCTGGGAATTGAACTAGGACCATCTAGAAGAGCAGTCAGTGCTCTTAACCACTGAGCCATCCCTCCAGCCCTGTTGTCGAGTTTCTTTTGTGCATTTTGTTTTTCTCAGTGCTGGGACTGAACCCAGGATCTCACACATCCTAGACGGAGTGCTCTGCCCCTGAGTTATACCTCCAGCTGGGTATTTGCCAAGTTTACATTTTCACATTAAAATATCAGAGTTGAGGCCAGTGATGATGCCTTTAATCCTGACACTTGGGAGCTCAAGGCAAGAGGACTCTGGTGTGGGCTACACAGCAAATCCCACACTAGTGTATGGTACACAATGAGGAGGCTCTATCTCACAAAAGAAAAATGGGTGGGAGGGAGACTTCACTTCAGTTGTAATTTTTTTAAGAACATAGTAAGTGTAGAAGGGAGAGGCAGAGAGTAAAACTCTACTAACCCACAGGACAAATCTGCTAACACAGCCTCATTGACTCAGCCTCCATTTAAAAGCTGTGAGCTGCTCTTTACTTAGAGAGGTGGGACAGCATCAGACTTACAGACTGCCCCAGGTACCAGACTATTTTACCCTGACCACAGTTACAGCTCGAGAGAGCATCTGGCTGCCCTTCATGAAGACAGAGCTGCACTGTGACGAGAAGACTGTCATCATAGGCCACAGTTCCGGGGCCATTGCAGCCATGAGGTATGATCCTGTTGAATTGCTGCCCTGTGTGGGTTGTAAACATGCTTGCCTGGGAAATAGTTGTTTCTTAAGTTTCCATTGCAGAGGAAGGAAACAGACCTGACCTCAAAAGTGGTAACATAATCTGTCCTAATTTCTTCCTTGTTTGTTAAGGGATTGAAAGAAACTGGTTGCTCTTACCAGGTGCAGTGATCCTTTAAAAGCTTCTGTGGCCCCAAAGAACCTTCCTGTTTCTCAGCTCTCACCTCTTCTCTCCTCCTAACCAGGCATAGTGATGTCATTGTAGTTCCTGGAATATTCCAAGTACACACCTGCCTCCTCCTGCTCAGCCTTCTAGTGGGGACGTCATCTTACAAGCCGCCTGGCCTTCTCTGCATGCATGTCCCTTTTTGGATGAGATCTATACTCTGTCCATATAAAAGACCAGCCTTGCCCTACTGGCTCCGATCTCCTTTGTCTTTTATTACCTACAGGGTTTTTTGTGCTTTTTGTTCGTTTATCTGCAGCGTTTTATCATCCAACATACACTGATTTCTTCTCTGTCCCTATTAATAGAAGAGGAGCTCCATGGAGGTGGGGCCTTGTTCAGTGACAAGGCATCACAGTGCCTAGGAAAAAGCCCAACATGTTCAACAAATAACCTCTTGGACAATAGAGGCTGCTTTCCCTACCTACCCACAACCCCCTAATCCTTGCGGTTCACATGTACACCCATTAAATAATGCGTCTATCAAAATCTCTTGTCTTCTCCATTAGCCTATTGAGTAAGGAATTAGCTGCCCGCTGTTTAAGGTTGAGCTTTTTCCATAGGTCCTACCCTGGTAACAAAGGCTGTTCCAAGCAGTCATTCAAGATACTGTATGAATTGTATGTCATGGAATCTTGCCAGATTTTATCACCTTATAGCTACACTACAGGGTCAAGGAAATGGGGATAATATATTTGAGTTCAGATCCAGAAAACAATGGTGCAGTAATAGCAAAAAGGATGTTTACAAATGTGCAGGGGGAACGGTGCTGACCTCAAAAGTGGAAACATGATCTGTCCGTGTCTTCCTTGTTTACCAGCTATTGGTAAAGCTGTATTTTTTTTATGTAAGTCTTCTGAATTCATTAGGACTGTCAACAACCTTCTAAGACTAGACTCCTAAAGTTAAGAGAGGGAAAAAAAGGAAAAGAAAAGAAAAAGCCTGAACTGTCAGTGTAAGGGTATGAAGAAAGAGGACACTGATAAAGTCATAAGGGGCCAGCTAACTGACTTATTATTAAGGAATACTTAGATTGAGCCTTTTCAATAGAAAGTGCTAGAAACACCTTAACAAGCAATCAAACTTAGTGTCACTGATAGTGGGACACATGAACATGTGTCCCCAAAGTGACGGCAAGACTACCTTGGGAAAAATGTTTAATCTCAGTCTTATAGTGAGAAAACAAGTTCAGTTTAGGAAACTGACCTAAACTCCTGTATGAGAATACAGGCAGCGCTAAATGTACTGAGTGTGATAATGTCACTAAGGTTATTCATGGGAGACCCACACGAAGATAAGTGTAAAGTGTGGTAGCCTTTACCACAGTGAATCTGGGTGCTTTTCATTTCTTCTGTGGGTTTGCTGTTTCTGAGTAACCAGATGGGGGGAAAGGTGTTGGGGACCAGCCTCGACACAGGATCGGAGTTCTCAACTGGAAGCAGGGATATTTGGAAGGCGCATAGTAAACACACAGAGACAACTTTTCAGGTAAAACTGACAGGCAATTTTCCAGGCGTTGCGCTCTCTCTCGCTCTCCCTCTTTCTCTCTATCTTGCAGCTTGAGGCTACACACACTCTGTATTCTCTTGTGCAGTCTGCTTTTCTCCTGTGCACTTTTCTTTTCTCAAACTCCCACTCTTACAAACCTCTGTGAATTCTCCTTTCACTCTTACACTCTTCACACACACCTCATACACACATGCACTCTTTCACTCACACACACACTCTCCATACATTCTCCCCACACTCTCCACTCACTCCACACACACCTCACATTCTCTCTTCACTCACTCCTCCCTCTCTCTCTCTCTCTCTCTCTCTCTCTCTCTCTCTCTCTCTCTCTC